>NW_023350561.1:0-462 GCF_001411555.2 Juglans regia
AAATGGAACGAGGTAGAACTTCAATATGGAATATGAGGATAAAAAAGTAAAATCACATGTTTTTAAGTAAGTATGCAGGGTGTGAGGCTTATGTTTAGAATTTTTCTTTACGAAAATGGAACGAGGTAGAACTTCAATATGGAATATGAGGATAAAAAAGTAAAATCACATGTTTTTAAGTAAGTATGCAGGGTGTGAGGCTTATGTTTAGAATTTTTCTTTACGAAAATGGAACGAGGTAGAACTTCAATATGGAATATGAGGATAAAAAAGTAAAATCACATGTTTTTAAGTAAGTATGCAGGGTGTGAGGCTTATGTTTAGAATTTTTCTTTACGAAAATGGAACGAGGTAGAACTTCAATATGGAATATGAGGATAAAAAAGTAAAATCACATGTTTTTAAGTAAGTATGCAGGGTGTGAGGCTTATGTTTAGAATTTTTCTTTACGAAAATGGAACG
>NW_023350562.1:0-427 GCF_001411555.2 Juglans regia
ATATATATACACATACTTGCGGTACACTTCAGGGGCTGCATAGCAGCACCTTATAGTTTTTACTTTTTATAAAAATAAAAATAAATTTATATATATTTATATTTAAATTTAAATTTAAAATAAAATTAATATATTTTAGTTGAAATTTAAGTTTAAGTTTTTAGTATATTTATATTTAAATTTAAATTTAAAATATAAATTAATATATTTATATTTAAGTTTTTAGTTGAAATTTTATGTATTTTTTTAATATATTTTTCAAACATCTTTAGTCTTTAAAAAAAATACATAACTTCATTAATAATCACCTTTGTTAATCATTAAATAAAAAATAAAAAAATTAAATTAAATGGTAAAATTAAATGGGTAAACTCATGGATTTATTTAGCATTTTCCATTTAAAAACTGTTTCGGATGTTTTTTTTTT
>NW_023350563.1:0-324 GCF_001411555.2 Juglans regia
ATAAAAGAGAGAAAAAAAGATGGTACTTGATCGATACTTATGGATAAAAAAAGAAGTGATGGTTAATAAAAGAGAGAAAAAAAGATGGTACTTGATCGATACTTATGGATAAAAAAAGAAGTGATGGTTAATAAAAGAGAGAAAAAAAGATGGTACTTGATCGATACTTATGGATAAAAAAAGAAGTGATGGTTAATAAAAGAGAGAAAAAAAGATGGTACTTGATCGATACTTATGGATAAAAAAAGAAGTGATGGTTAATAAAAGAGAGAAAAAAAGATGGTACTTGATCGATACTTATGGATAAAAAAAGAAGTGATGGTT
>NW_023350564.1:0-308 GCF_001411555.2 Juglans regia
ATATATATATATATATATAGCAAGTTTCTTACCCCCCCCCCAAAAAAAAAAATTAAAAAAAAAAAAAAAACAGAAAATTCCTTGTAAAAGCCTTTCAAGTTCTAAACATGGGATCTTTAATTGGGCTTTTTTTTGGAATTTAAACTTGGGCTTGATTGTTAATTTATTTTTCATATGGTTTTGGTACTTTAGGCTTATTGTATCGTTTTAAGTTTGCACCACAAGTATTACTATTAGGAAAAATACTTTTAACTATAAAAGAATTATACAAAAGTAAAGCAACAAATTTATGTGATTTGATATGGTAT
>NW_023350565.1:0-277 GCF_001411555.2 Juglans regia
AAAAAAAAAAAAAAAAAAACGAAAAGAACAACTCTTGAAGATCGAACGGCTGATGTGAAATAAGAGTTTTACTTCGCAACTTTCATCGCTCTTTACACTTTATATTTTTTTTAAATTTTTAATATTTTTTAAATATTTTTTAAGTTTATTTTTTTTAAATTATTTATTTATTATTTATATAATAAATATTTGATAAAAAAAAATAATAAAAATTAAAAATAATATGGAGGATTAAAGGTTGTGAAGATTTATTCGTCAAACAATACCGACATGTCTA
>NW_023350566.1:0-297 GCF_001411555.2 Juglans regia
ATGTTACGTCACGTTACGAAATGTCATGTCTGCCAGTTAAGTCATTCATGTCAATCACGACCCTAAGCGCTAGGATGGGGTAATATCCTAGTGGAACTCCTTTGTTCATGCTGGAGTGTCTAAATAGGTGTGAAATCCCCTGGGTTGACGAAGTACAGTCAACAGGTTGCGAATGGGGCCTAATTAGCTGGTTACCGGAGCGCGCCAGGCACTAACGCCGATGGTGCCACACATTATGTTATGTGTGTCCACAACAAGTGTGGCACAAACAGATAAGTCATGGGGCCACAACAACTG
>NW_023350567.1:0-416 GCF_001411555.2 Juglans regia
CAGGTAGGGGTGTAACCGGTCCGGTCCGGTCCGGTTTTGGATAAAATCTAGGACCGAACCGGTATGTACCGGTTTTATATTTTTCAAAACCGATTACGCACCGGTTACCCTCTTAAACCGGTACTTTCGGTTTTACCGGTTTCCGGTCCGGTCCGGTCCGGTTTTCCGATTTTTTAAAAATATAAATTTCACAATTTGTCATTAAAAATTTGTTTATAAAAAAAAAAAATTGATTTAAAAAAAACAGTTTTATACTTTTATTAATATATTAGACTATATAATAGTATTAATATTAGACTATTGGTATAGTTATAAGTTATATATTAGTATTAGTTATAAACTTTTAGTGATTTAGTATTAACATTTTATGTAATAATTTATAAATTATAATAAGAAATTATTTCATATATGAATAT
>NW_023350568.1:0-328 GCF_001411555.2 Juglans regia
AGATGAAAAATGATAATTATAATTATGAATATATAAGTATCACATAATTATTTTAAAATAAATAAATAAATACGAATCTATATGATTTTTGTTTTTAATAATATATTTTATTTTTTTAAAATAATTATATAGTATTTATATATTTATAATTGTATGTAATATTATTTATAGAAAATAATTTAGGAATAGAAAAAAGTAAAAAAGAAGTCCATGTGTTATGTTCCAACCTGAGGTCGTATTGACATCTCTAATTCGAACTTAAATAGGAATGGGGTCAAAATTTGGAGACAAATCGCCCTGCATTGAGTCAACTCCTAAAGCAATCGTT
>NW_023350569.1:0-1054 GCF_001411555.2 Juglans regia
TAAAAGTGATAATAAGTAGCATTACTCTTTATAAATTTATATTTCTTTTCAAAAAAATAGTAAAAAAATAGCCTTGAACTGGTTTGATTACTTCGATCATATCAATATATTTGTGAATAGTAGTTAAATGATTTAAGTTAAAGAGTTTTGCTACTCATCATCCTCACATACTATACACTACACTTTTTATTATTTTATTATTATTTATTTTATTCTTCTTAAATTTATTGAATTTTTAAACACATAACCCATATACCATGCATTTAGTAAGAGAAAGAAAAAAAAAGTGTTGTGAGTGGTGTGTTGGGATGATAAATATAATTTTTATAAGTTAAATGCTTTATTGGATTTTGTAAAAAGATAGAAAAAAATTAAATAAAAATATTATAAAATTAAAAAATTATTTGAATATAATTTTTGTTTTAAATTTTGAAAAAATAGTATTATTTTTATGTTTTATTTAAGAGTCTAGAAAAATTATAAAAATTAGGTAATGATTAAATGAATAAAATTAAATATTTAATATTAAAATAATGATTAAATGAATAAAATTAAATATTTAATATTAAAATTATTTTACATTTAAGTGATATTTAAAAAAAATGAAAACCTTCGACTATATTTGTGACATAGGGTATGTTTAGGTACCAAACTACTCTCAACACGTTCTAAGTATTCTCGTACTTTTGAAAATACTTCACATGCCAAACAACTTAAAATACTCTCAATGGGACCCACAAACTCACTTTAATCTATACTCATAACTATTCATAAACATTCTATAATACTTATCACTATAATATATAAATAAAAAATAAAATCACTATAATATATAAATAAAAAATATTTATCACTATTATATATAAATAAAAAATAAAATTACTATAATATATAAATAAAAAATAAAATCACTATAATATATAAATAAAAAATAAAATCACTATAATATGTATCACTATTAAATATAAATAAAAAATAAAATCATTATAATATATGAATAAAAAATAAAATCACTATAATATATAAATAAAAAATATTTATCACTATTATATAT
>NW_023350570.1:0-608 GCF_001411555.2 Juglans regia
ATACATACATAATTATAATTTCTGAATTTAAACATAATGTGGAATGACATGAACGTATGCTATGCTAGATGACATGATACATACATAATTATAATTTCTGAATTTAAACATAATGTGGAATGACATGAACGTATGCTATGCTAGATGACATGATACATACATAATTATAATTTCTGAATTTAAACATAATGTGGAATGACATGAACGTATGCTATGCTAGATGACATGATACATACATAATTATAATTTCTGAATTTAAACATAATGTGGAATGACATGAACGTATGCTATGCTAGATGACATGATACATACATAATTATAATTTCTGAATTTAAACATAATGTGGAATGACATGAACGTATGCTATGCTAGATGACATGATACATACATAATTATAATTTCTGAATTTAAACATAATGTGGAATGACATGAACGTATGCTATGCTAGATGACATGATACATACATAATTATAATTTCTGAATTTAAACATAATGTGGAATGACATGAACGTATGCTATGCTAGATGACATGATACATACATAATTATAATTTCTGAATTTAAACATAATGTGGAATGACATGAACGTATGCTATGCTAGATGACATG
>NW_023350571.1:0-422 GCF_001411555.2 Juglans regia
TACATTATAATATATATTCAATTTTATGCAAGAAAAAAAGAATTGATTGATATTTATTAATAACAAATAATTAGATATGTTTTAACATATATTATTTTTTGTAGTGACTTTATAATGATTTTGGCTATGATACTGATGTTATTAGGGACATTGCTAAGTTTTCCATTTAGAGTTATTTTCTATCTAAACATTCCTATTTACATTATAATATATATTCAATTTTATGCAAGAAAAAAAGAATTGATTGATATTTATTAATAACAAATAATTAGATATGTTTTAACATATATTATTTTTTGTAGTGACTTTATAATGATTTTGGCTATGATACTGATGTTATTAGGGACATTGCTAAGTTTTCCATTTAGAGTTATTTTCTATCTAAACATTCCTATTTACATTATAATATATATTCAATTTTA
>NW_023350572.1:0-431 GCF_001411555.2 Juglans regia
CAGCAGAAAGTGCCAATTAGAATGACAGAGGGAGTCGCGTTACTCTACTGCTCAGAGTAATTCGCTTAAAGTGTTACGTACGTTGTTTTGAATTTTTTTTTTTTATATTTAAATATTTTTAAAAAATAAAAAAATATTATAATATACTTAAAATCACTTAATTATTAAATAAAAAAATAAATAAAAATTTTTACTCAAGCGGTCAACTTGAACGATAAATATAAGAGGCAAAGTAGTTTTAGGGTGAGTTTGGATGTTGAAGTGAGTTGAGTTGAGATGATAAAATATTGATAAAATATTAATTTTTAATATTATTATTATTTTGAGATTTGAAAAAGTTGAATTATTTATTATATTTTGTGTTGGAATTTGAAAAAGTTGTAATGATGAGTTGAGATGAGTTGAGAGTAGTTTACAAACCAAACGCAGCC
>NW_023350573.1:0-528 GCF_001411555.2 Juglans regia
AGCCTTCAAATGCAATCAGGTTGGATTTATGTGGTCCCTCCAAGTCCACGATGCTCGACTCGCTGTTACGGATCAGCATTAATTTGCATGAAATGCGAGCCTCCTCGACGTGTGCCCAGAAGCAAGAATCCTAGCCTTCAAATGCAATCAGGTTGGATTTATGTGGTCCCTCCAAGTCCACGATGCTCGACTCGCTGTTACGGATCAGCATTAATTTGCATGAAATGCGAGCCTCCTCGACGTGTGCCCAGAAGCAAGAATCCTAGCCTTCAAATGCAATCAGGTTGGATTTATGTGGTCCCTCCAAGTCCACGATGCTCGACTCGCTGTTACGGATCAGCATTAATTTGCATGAAATGCGAGCCTCCTCGACGTGTGCCCAGAAGCAAGAATCCTAGCCTTCAAATGCAATCAGGTTGGATTTATGTGGTCCCTCCAAGTCCACGATGCTCGACTCGCTGTTACGGATCAGCATTAATTTGCATGAAATGCGAGCCTCCTCGACGTGTGCCCAGAAGCAAGAATCCT
>NW_023350574.1:0-244 GCF_001411555.2 Juglans regia
TGTATGTATGTATTTATATATAATTTATTCATATATAAACTATTATTTTAGAATATAATTGTTATATATATTTATATATATAATTTATTCATATATCGACTATTTCGAAACGGTACATAAAACGGTACCGGTATCAAAATATTTCGTTCTAGTGTCTTGACCGGTACGCCATCCGGTACGGTATTCAAAACATTAATTTTAAGCACTTCTTTCCTTTATTTATGCACCTATTAAACCTCAGATC
>NW_023350575.1:0-525 GCF_001411555.2 Juglans regia
AGTCTCTCAAATAACAGATATATAAAAGCTGTTTTTCCTGCCAAAATACACAATATTCTCAAGAATAACACATGAACCATCAGTCTCCCAAACATATATATAAAAGCTGTTTTTCCTGCCAAAATACATAATATTCTCAAAAATAACACATCAACCATCAGTCAGTCTCTCAAATAACAGATATATAAAAGCTGTTTTTCCTGCCAAAATACACAATATTCTCAAGAATAACACATGAACCATCAGTCTCCCAAACATATATATAAAAGCTGTTTTTCCTGCCAAAATACATAATATTCTCAAAAATAACACATCAACCATCAGTCAGTCTCTCAAATAACAGATATATAAAAGCTGTTTTTCCTGCCAAAATACACAATATTCTCAAGAATAACACATGAACCATCAGTCTCCCAAACATATATATAAAAGCTGTTTTTCCTGCCAAAATACATAATATTCTCAAAAATAACACATCAACCATCAGTCAGTCTCTCAAATAACAGATATATAAAAGCTGTTTTT
>NW_023350576.1:0-734 GCF_001411555.2 Juglans regia
TTTTTCAAGTCAGATGAGAGTCTCAACTTTTCTAAAAAATCAAAAATAAAAACAGAAATAAAAAATCGATGCATTTTTTAAAATTATAAATAAGTAGAGACTCAAAACAAGAAAAATGATAAACAGTTTTCATTATATTTTACTAAATAATATTTTAAAATGAGAGATATTTTTATAAAATACCTTATAAAATTAATATCATTTCATAAAAATATCTTTATTTTACATCATATATTATGAAATTAAAATCATTCTCGTTTTTAAAAGTAAAAAAAAGATAATAATAAAAAATGGTGGTCAATCATCTGCATGATAAGATTTTCTAAATAAATTTGTAAGTTTAATAATAGTGGACTTTTTGTAAAGAAATTATGACTTTATTTTATTTCAAAAACAGTAATTATTTACTTTGACGAATGAATTCTCGATATGTAATCTTTAGTAGTAAAATTCAATAAAATTGATGTAAAAATAGTTGTAGAATATGTAAATGTCGTATAATTTTATAAAAAAATAAGTAAATATAAAATTTACATAAATAAATTATTTTTTTATAATAAATTATATTTATTTTTAAGAGCATTAATTTTATAATATCGTACGTGCATAAATGTTATATTTGTAAGTTCCAGATTTGTACACGTACTTTTAACTTTTAAGGTGATCAGAAAAAGAGAGAGAAAAACGCTATTTCATAGCGTTGCACATTATCTTGGATTCTGGAAGGCTCCGTC
>NW_023350577.1:0-270 GCF_001411555.2 Juglans regia
GCACGCCCCATGGCTTGCCATGGCAGCCCCATGGCTTGCCTTGACAGCCCCGTGGCAAGCCCCATGGCTCCCCATGGCTTGGCCCATGGCTTGCCCCAAGGCACGCCGCGACACACCCGTGGTGCGTTGCCTACCATGTCAAGCACACAAAGGTCCGACGAAGAACACCGTAGATCACACAAACTCTACAAAAGCAATCTTCCTTGTTGCCTCAAAAGATTGCAATACAACACTCACAACATGGCCCCCCAATGTTGCCACCCGACGTGC
>NW_023350578.1:0-216 GCF_001411555.2 Juglans regia
TCGGGAATAAAAAAAGGAAACTCTTTCCTCTTCTAAGAGCTCGGATACTGAAATTATTTTAATTTATCTCATTTTATTATTATAAATTTTTTAAATTTTTATACAAAACATCATAAATAATTTAATTGTTTTAAATTTTAAAATAATATTAATATTAAAAAAATTAAAATGAAGTGGATTTTATCCCCATTCATTCTTGCAACATATTAAATTGGC
>NW_023350579.1:0-200 GCF_001411555.2 Juglans regia
TGTAATTTTAACTTTCTTAACGGGTCATAACAGGTTATAACGGGTCATAACGGGTTGACCCGTTATCAACCCGTTAAGCTATCGTGTCTTAACGGGTCAACCCGTTTTGACCCGAACCCGTTAAGAGTAAACCCTAACCCGCTTTTATCGTGTCGTGTTCGTGTTGGGTTAATGGGTCGTGTGACATATTGACAACCCTA
>NW_023350580.1:0-329 GCF_001411555.2 Juglans regia
GGAAGGGGGGGGGGGGGGGGGGGAGATGAATATAACCAGTATCAAAACGGCGTCGTTTTGATACCGGTTTTTATAAAAAAAAATAAAGATCCGGATTCCGGGTTAAAACCCGGTACCCGAGTTTCAAATCCGTATCCGGACCGGGTTGGTCCGGGTTTTGAAACCCGGGTTTCGGCCAGCATTTGATCCGGGCCGAAACTCGGAACCGGAACCCGATTTTCCGAGTTCCAGACCGGGCCAGGAAAAAACCCGGCCCAGATGAACAATCTTATCGACTATTCTCTTTCTAAAGAGGTTTGATTGAGTTGGAAGGGCTTCTAAGCAGAATC
>NW_023350581.1:0-259 GCF_001411555.2 Juglans regia
TATCTATTTAATTTAAAGCCTGGTTTGTTTTTTAAAAATATCTCATCTCATCTTATTTCAATATTATAATTTTTTTAAATTTTTATATAAAATAAAATAAACAATTCAATTTTTTTAAATCTCAAAATAATAATAATATTAAAAAATATATTCTAACAATATTTTATTTAATTTTTTAACTTTAATTTCAATTCAACTTATTTTATTTTATCTTATCTCTAAAAATAAACTAATCCTGTTTTATTTGATGACTTGGCAT
>NW_023350582.1:0-501 GCF_001411555.2 Juglans regia
GTATTTGCATCAATTTACTTGTTGTTTGGAAAAAATGAAAAGAAGAAACTGATTTTATTAAGAATATTCTGGTTTTTAGTCTATTTTTTCTTCTTGTTAATTTTTAATAGGAAAGTTAGCGTTGTCCTGCATCTTGCATCTGAGAGGGAGATTTTTGTTCGAGATTAGTATTTGCATCAATTTACTTGTTGTTTGGAAAAAATGAAAAGAAGAAACTGATTTTATTAAGAATATTCTGGTTTTTAGTCTATTTTTTCTTCTTGTTAATTTTTAATAGGAAAGTTAGCGTTGTCCTGCATCTTGCATCTGAGAGGGAGATTTTTGTTCGAGATTAGTATTTGCATCAATTTACTTGTTGTTTGGAAAAAATGAAAAGAAGAAACTGATTTTATTAAGAATATTCTGGTTTTTAGTCTATTTTTTCTTCTTGTTAATTTTTAATAGGAAAGTTAGCGTTGTCCTGCATCTTGCATCTGAGAGGGAGATTTTTGTTCGAGATTA
>NW_023350583.1:0-492 GCF_001411555.2 Juglans regia
GCTTAGCCGTGTATTCGATTCTAGTAGAGTCCTTAGGTTCTTGATGGGCCAAAGGGCCCTAGTCCCTTATGTATGTGCGATGGGCTTTTGTAGATGGACTCATGTGGTAATAATATTTTTCTAGCTTAGCCGTGTATTCGATTCTAGTAGAGTCCTTAGGTTCTTGATGGGCCAAAGGGCCCTAGTCCCTTATGTATGTGCGATGGGCTTTTGTAGATGGACTCATGTGGTAATAATATTTTTCTAGCTTAGCCGTGTATTCGATTCTAGTAGAGTCCTTAGGTTCTTGATGGGCCAAAGGGCCCTAGTCCCTTATGTATGTGCGATGGGCTTTTGTAGATGGACTCATGTGGTAATAATATTTTTCTAGCTTAGCCGTGTATTCGATTCTAGTAGAGTCCTTAGGTTCTTGATGGGCCAAAGGGCCCTAGTCCCTTATGTATGTGCGATGGGCTTTTGTAGATGGACTCATGTGGTAATAATATTTTTCTA
>NW_023350584.1:0-385 GCF_001411555.2 Juglans regia
TCGGATTCAGTGGAAGATTTAGAGACACGATCCTATTTCTTACTCTTTCAAGATATCAAAGAGTCAGCAAGAAACATGCACCAACCCGTGACAGATCGTTGCGAGAGAATCTCAGAACAAGCAACCGACATCGCACGGTATTCGGATTCAGTGGAAGATTTAGAGACACGATCCTATTTCTTACTCTTTCAAGATATCAAAGAGTCAGCAAGAAACATGCACCAACCCGTGACAGATCGTTGCGAGAGAATCTCAGAACAAGCAACCGACATCGCACGGTATTCGGATTCAGTGGAAGATTTAGAGACACGATCCTATTTCTTACTCTTTCAAGATATCAAAGAGTCAGCAAGAAACATGCACCAACCCGTGACAGATCGTTGCG
>NW_023350585.1:0-841 GCF_001411555.2 Juglans regia
GGCTGATGGCATCCACATGGCACCCCTCATCCCCTGGGCATCTTCCCTCTCAACTTCTCCTTTAGCCTCTTCTGACGGCGGCTAGCTTCTTAGTTTTCTTGCTACCCTCCTCCAATGCAAGTCCTACCCTCCTCAACTCTTGCTCCAGTCGTTCCCTCTCGTCGCGAGCGTGCCATAGGGCAGTCTGGGTCATCGCACAAACGGCTTGGTTTTCTTGCTCAACGGCCTCTTTGACGTCCATAATTAAGGCTGCCAAATGAGAGGAACCCTAACAACAAGAGAGGCCAATGTGGAATGGTCTATAAAAGGAATCTAGGAAACAACGAAAGAAAGGGAAAAGATGGGAAAAAAAAAGTTGGCAAACCTCGTGGAAGAAGCAGGACAAACACTTGTCAACCTGGCTGATGGCATCCACATGGCACCCCTCATCCCCTGGGCATCTTCCCTCTCAACTTCTCCTTTAGCCTCTTCTGACGGCGGCTAGCTTCTTAGTTTTCTTGCTACCCTCCTCCAATGCAAGTCCTACCCTCCTCAACTCTTGCTCCAGTCGTTCCCTCTCGTCGCGAGCGTGCCATAGGGCAGTCTGGGTCATCGCACAAACGGCTTGGTTTTCTTGCTCAACGGCCTCTTTGACGTCCATAATTAAGGCTGCCAAATGAGAGGAACCCTAACAACAAGAGAGGCCAATGTGGAATGGTCTATAAAAGGAATCTAGGAAACAACGAAAGAAAGGGAAAAGATGGGAAAAAAAAAGTTGGCAAACCTCGTGGAAGAAGCAAGACAAACACTTGACAACCTGGCTGATGGCATCCACGGCACCCCCCCCCCCCCCCCCCCCCCC
>NW_023350586.1:0-206 GCF_001411555.2 Juglans regia
TGATATCATATCAGAGGCAGATATGCTGGGGGAGGGTATCATAAATACAATGTTTGAGATTTCTCTCCCTCTTTTGTTTATTTATTTCTTTATTTTTAAATGGGAAGATTAAGGCAGAGCACATGCTTGAGAGATTGGTCAACTGCTAAAATTGTAAGAAAGAATCTTCATTAATTAATTGGTCAACTGCTAAAATTGTAAGAAAG
>NW_023350587.1:0-243 GCF_001411555.2 Juglans regia
ATGATCCTACGAGGGAACTTTTATTTTGTTTATAGAGTTAGAGTGCGTTTGGATGTTGAAGTGAGTTGAGTTGAGTTGAGTTGAGATAATAAAATATTGTTAAAATATTATTTATTATTATTATTATTATTTTGAGATTTGAAAAAATTGAATTGTTTATTATATTTTGTATTGAGATTTAAAAAAATTGTAATGATGAGTTGAGATAAGTTGAAAGGATTTTTGGTTCCAAACGAAGCCTAA
>NW_023350588.1:0-272 GCF_001411555.2 Juglans regia
GGACCAAGTGATATTGGATTTGGGCTTGATAGCAACCCAAACCCTCTTTAAACCCCAAATTTTAGGCCCATTCGGTTTAGGCCCACTAAGGCCCACGAATTTGGTCACCATAGGATTGCTTCATGACTAAGTTTTGTACCGCCACTTGGCTGGACAGATCTGTACAAGAAGGTCCTAGAAGGTTCTAGAAAGACAAAGCAAAAGGGCCACCTCACTCTTTCACTCTCACACTCCACCTTGAGAAAAGATCTTGGTCTGATTTTTATGAGAAG
>NW_023350589.1:0-243 GCF_001411555.2 Juglans regia
TCTAAATTGCTTTCCAACTAAGCAAGGGCAAAGTGGAAAAAATAAGAGTTGCTCCGACTCGCCCCGGGTTGGGGCATACTTGCCCTAAGGTCATGGTAGTACCATAGGATGCCCACGAGCAAAAAACTCCAACCTCTTATTTTTGCCACTTTGCTCTAAATTGCTTTCCAACTAAGCAAGGGCAAAGTGGAAAAAATAAGAGTTGCTCCGACTCGCCCCGGGTTGGGGCATACTTGCCCTAAG
>NW_023350590.1:0-480 GCF_001411555.2 Juglans regia
GGAAAATGCTGGAGCTCCCCCAGCGGGCTCCCGCTGAGAGCTCCCGCTGACCTCCAGTGTATTTTATTATGTGTTTTTTTTAATTTTTTTTTTATATAGATATTTTTAATAATTTTAAATATTTTTAAAAAATAAAAAAAATTATAATATTATTAAATAATAATTGCTTAATCAAGTAAAATATAAAATATTTTTTTATAATTTTTTATTTTACTTCGTGATTAAGGAAGTATTTTTTAATAACTTTTTTTTTTACTTTTTGATTAAGAAAGTATTTTTAATGATGTTCTAAATTTATTTTATTTTTTAAAAAATATTAAAAAAATTATATAAAAAACAACTTAAAAAAAAACACATACAATATATACTACAGCCCCCAGCGGGAGCCCCCAGCGGGGGCTGTAGCATGATCCTTTTTTTTTTTTTTAATTTTACTTTTTTTAAACTTAAATTCTTTTACTTTTTTTTTTTTTTTTTTTT
>NW_023350591.1:0-524 GCF_001411555.2 Juglans regia
CTGGGTTATGGTGGAATCCGATCGTGGAGGAAACCCAAGATTCACAAGGAGAGTCCGCCATCTCTCCCTCTCTCTCTGGGTTATGGTGGAATCCGATCGTGGAGGAAACCCAAGATTCACAAGGAGAGTCCGCCATCTCTCCCTCTCTCTCTGGGTTATGGTGGAATCCGATCGTGGAGGAAACCCAAGATTCACAAGGAGAGTCCGCCATCTCTCCCTCTCTCTCTGGGTTATGGTGGAATCCGATCGTGGAGGAAACCCAAGATTCACAAGGAGAGTCCGCCATCTCTCCCTCTCTCTCTGGGTTATGGTGGAATCCGATCGTGGAGGAAACCCAAGATTCACAAGGAGAGTCCGCCATCTCTCCCTCTCTCTCTGGGTTATGGTGGAATCCGATCGTGGAGGAAACCCAAGATTCACAAGGAGAGTCCGCCATCTCTCCCTCTCTCTCTGGGTTATGGTGGAATCCGATCGTGGAGGAAACCCAAGATTCACAAGGAGAGTCCGCCATCTCTCCCTCTCTC
>NW_023350592.1:0-326 GCF_001411555.2 Juglans regia
TGCCGCCAGGTTGCTTATGCCTGACCAACCCTAACTCCAAGCATGAGGGACGGCTTTCCCCGTCATGGCCCACACCCGTACCTACCAAAGCATACGCGCCCTAGCATTTAACAGGCACGCACCTGCCGCAGGAGAGCCCCTCCGCATTATGGAGCTCTTGTCAACAGACTGACTCGAGGGGCGTGCCGCCAGGTTGCTTATGCCTGACCAACCCTAACTCCAAGCATGAGGGACGGCTTTCCCCGTCATGGCCCACACCCGTACCTACCAAAGCATACGCGCCCTAGCATTTAACAGGCACGCACCTGCCGCAGGAGAGCCCCTCC
>NW_023350593.1:0-473 GCF_001411555.2 Juglans regia
CATGAGTCCATCTACAAAAGCCCATCGCACATACATAAGGGACTAGGGCCCTTTGGCCCATCAAGAACCTAAGGACTCTACTAGAATCGAATACACGGCTAAGCTAGAAAAATATTATTACCACATGAGTCCATCTACAAAAGCCCATCGCACATACATAAGGGACTAGGGCCCTTTGGCCCATCAAGAACCTAAGGACTCTACTAGAATCGAATACACGGCTAAGCTAGAAAAATATTATTACCACATGAGTCCATCTACAAAAGCCCATCGCACATACATAAGGGACTAGGGCCCTTTGGCCCATCAAGAACCTAAGGACTCTACTAGAATCGAATACACGGCTAAGCTAGAAAAATATTATTACCACATGAGTCCATCTACAAAAGCCCATCGCACATACATAAGGGACTAGGGCCCTTTGGCCCATCAAGAACCTAAGGACTCTACTAGAATCGAATACACGGCTAAGC
>NW_023350594.1:0-242 GCF_001411555.2 Juglans regia
AAGAAGTACTGTCACTGAGCATTTTTCCAATCCACCTTTTATATCAATCTTCTGCAGATCCTAATTTTCCAAACAAGTTAGAAAAACATTCTTCCGCTTCTTCTAGCAGCACAGCTTTTATAAGAAGTACTGTCACTGAGCATTTTTCCAATCCACCTTTTATATCAATCTTCTGCAGATCCTAATTTTCCAAACAAGTTAGAAAAACATTCTTCCGCTTCTTCTAGCAGCACAGCTTTTAT
>NW_023350595.1:0-223 GCF_001411555.2 Juglans regia
ATAATTCTCTAACTTTTAGGCCTTGTTTGTTTTGAGAAAATATCTCATCTCATCTCATCTCATCTCATCTCATCTAATCATTACAACTTTCCCAACTTCTAATATAAAATAAAATAAACAATTCAACTTTTTCAAATTTCAAAACAAAAATAATATTAAAAAATATACTCTAACAATATTTTATTCAACTTTTTAACTTTAATCTCATCTCATCTCATCTCAT
>NW_023350596.1:0-320 GCF_001411555.2 Juglans regia
CACTGGCGATTTTGGACAAGTTAGGGTTAGCATCGAAGGGACTGGGGTTTGAAGTGGGAAATGGGTTAGGGTTAGGGTTACACTGGCGATTTTGGACAAGTTAGGGTTAGCATCGAAGGGACTGGGGTTTGAAGTGGGAAATGGGTTAGGGTTAGGGTTACACTGGCGATTTTGGACAAGTTAGGGTTAGCATCGAAGGGACTGGGGTTTGAAGTGGGAAATGGGTTAGGGTTAGGGTTACACTGGCGATTTTGGACAAGTTAGGGTTAGCATCGAAGGGACTGGGGTTTGAAGTGGGAAATGGGTTAGGGTTAGGGTTA
>NW_023350597.1:0-793 GCF_001411555.2 Juglans regia
GGAAGGGGGGGGGGGGGGGGGGGGGGGAGAAGGGGGGGGTGGCCGACCAGGTGAGGTGGCGGTGGCGGTGGCGTGGTGGCGGTGGCGTGGCCGGCGTGGGTTGTGCTCGAGAAGGAAGACCGTGGGAGAGAGAAGGGGAGCGAGGGGGGAAGGGCTGGAGGGAAATGAATGGAGAAGAGGCGGGCGTTTTAATTTAACTAGTATTTTTCGGCGTCTTAATCTCGCCGCAAATATCAACATTATCGCCGCAAATAAAAAGGCATTAGCAACAAAAATAAGATCACTCATTTATGGCGACAAAAAATCGCCGCAAATACACTTACGTACATTCAACAAATTCAATTTTAATGATGAATTCCGCGGCGAATTTTAAATTCGCCGTAAATAAGTAGTATTTCTAATTATTTTTGTGGCGATTTTAAGCCCAAAAAATCGCTGCAAATGATTACTTTCACAATCACAGCGATTAACTAATCGTTGCAAAAAATTAGTTACTTTTTGCGACGAATTGTGCGCCGCAAAAAGTCAAAAGTCGCTACAAAAGATCAATTTAGTATTTGTGGCGAATTTTTCTGTCGTAAAAAGTGAAAAAATCGCCGCAAAAGATCATTTTCCAACTTGATGTAAAAAAAATGCGGCAATGTAAGAAATCGCTGCAATAAAGGTTTTTTGCAGCGATTTTATTTCCAACAAACAAAAAATCGCCGCAAAAAGCCTTATTTCTTGTAGTGACGTATTAAGTGACTGATGACCTTAGTGCATGGTTTTTTTTTTTTTTTTTTTTTTTTTTTTT
>NW_023350598.1:0-495 GCF_001411555.2 Juglans regia
TCCACAACAAAATGGAGCGGCAGAAAGGAAAAACAGAACTTTAGTAGAAATGGTTAATGCCATGCTTACTAATTCTGGTTTAAACAAAAGTTTTTTGGGAGAAGCAATGCTGACAGCATGCTATATTTTGAATAGAATACCCCACAAGAAAACTAAAGTTTCTCCTCCACAACAAAATGGAGCGGCAGAAAGGAAAAACAGAACTTTAGTAGAAATGGTTAATGCCATGCTTACTAATTCTGGTTTAAACAAAAGTTTTTTGGGAGAAGCAATGCTGACAGCATGCTATATTTTGAATAGAATACCCCACAAGAAAACTAAAGTTTCTCCTCCACAACAAAATGGAGCGGCAGAAAGGAAAAACAGAACTTTAGTAGAAATGGTTAATGCCATGCTTACTAATTCTGGTTTAAACAAAAGTTTTTTGGGAGAAGCAATGCTGACAGCATGCTATATTTTGAATAGAATACCCCACAAGAAAACTAAAGTTTCTCC
>NW_023350600.1:0-268 GCF_001411555.2 Juglans regia
TGACGTATTAGGAGTTAGAACATTATCTTTTCCTCTTTGCGTGGATGTGGAATATATATATATATATATATATATATATATATATATATATACACACAATAACAAGATATGCAAATTTCATGTATTTTTTTCTTTAAAAAAGTGAGATATACTATTAAAAAATTATTTTTTTATATAAATTTTATATTTACTTACATTTTTTTAAAAAAATATACGGCGTATGCGTAATTTATAACTGCAAATATCATTATATTTTTATATAGAATAC
>NW_023350601.1:0-231 GCF_001411555.2 Juglans regia
GGAGTTTTTTGCTCGTGGGCATCCTATGGTACTACCATGACCTTAGGGCAAGTATGCCCCAACCCGGGGCGAGTCGGAGCAACTCTTATTTTTTCCACTTTGCCCTTGCTTAGTTGGAAAGCAATTTAGAGCAAAGTGGCAAAAATAAGAGGTTGGAGTTTTTTGCTCGTGGGCATCCTATGGTACTACCATGACCTTAGGGCAAGTATGCCCCAACCCGGGGCGAGTCGG
>NW_023350602.1:0-292 GCF_001411555.2 Juglans regia
TTTCAACTTGCTTTGCTCACCTTCATCCATAGATAACAGAATGGGCAAATGGTCTGAACACCTACCACTCAAAGCCTCTACTCTCATTTCTTTGAAAAGAGACCTACATTTGTCATTAATCACAAACTTGTCCAACATCTCTTTTGTGAAAGACTGGTCAGAATGCTTATTAGACCAAGTAAAACCATTGCCAGAACATCCAAGGTCCCCAAGTCCACAATCCTCCAACACCTCTCTAAATAAATTTATTTGACTCTCAGCCCTTCTCTTACCCCCCCCCCCCCCCCCCCAA
>NW_023350603.1:0-763 GCF_001411555.2 Juglans regia
GCATGACGCAGTGGCATACAAAAATTGATTGGTTTTCACAGTCGTGTCACTTCGGGAATCAGAAACGTAAACGTATGGAACTTCACTCTCTCTCTCTCTCTCTCTCACTACGATCTTTAAAATGGCTTGGGCTTCAGGACGCTGCTACTGTTTACAAGCAGGCGGATTATCTATTTAATTTAAAGCCTGGTTTGTTTTTTAAAAATATCTCATCTCATCTTATTTCAATATTATAATTTTTTTAAATTTTTATATAAAATAAAATAAACAATTCAATTTTTTTAAATCTCAAAATAATAATAATATTAAAAAATATATTCTAACAATATTTTATTTAATTTTTTAACTTTAATTTCAATTCAACTTATTTTATTTTATCTTATCTCTAAAAATAAACTAATCCTGTTTTATTTGATGACTTGGCATTCTGTTCGCAATATTCGGTGGTTGGCAAAGATTCAAACCGTGCAATGGCTTGTCTTCCAAAAGTTTCGGTAGAACCGACGCTTTGAATTAACAATAAATATTCGTAACTTCTTCGCACTCTATATTTTATATTTTTTTTTATTAAATATTTATTATATAAATAATGAATACAAAATTTGAAATAATTATAAATAAATAAATTCAAACAAAATTTAAAAAACTTTAAAAATTTAAAAAAATATAGAATGTGAATTGTAATAAAAATTGCGTAACAAAACTCTTGAATTAAAACCTGATGCAATCTGTCTTTTTCATCATGTAAGGTGCGTTGCGGATA
>NW_023350604.1:0-260 GCF_001411555.2 Juglans regia
TAGTCGTAGAGTGTATAAGTATCGCGTAATTTTTTAATATTCAATTTTATTATTTTTCAAAATAATTGCATAGTACTTACACAGTACTTTACGACTATATATAATATTACTTATAAATATCGAAATAACTAATTATCCGAAAAGATCAAATTTTGGCTAACTAAACTCAAAAGTTATCTGCATTAGAATTAGATTAAAGCAATAACCATTTAAGCTTTTAACTACAGTAGTTCTCTATATATATATATATATATATATAT
>NW_023350605.1:0-292 GCF_001411555.2 Juglans regia
ATATACATCTCAGTACTGGATTAATAATTAGCAGTACTGATCATTAATTTGTCAAAATGAACTTGGTGTATTGTTTATTCACAATATATATATATATATATATAGAAAAATTATTTTTATCAGTTATTATTCATTATCAAACACTATACACCTTATGAAAAAATATAAGGCAACTTGATCAGTGGCCTTAATATATATATATATATATATATATTATTATTCATTATCAAACACTATACACCTTATGAAAAAATATAAGGCAACTTGATCAGTGGCCTTAATATATATATAT
>NW_023350606.1:0-213 GCF_001411555.2 Juglans regia
GAGCATTTCCATCCGATTTCTTAAATTTTTTCTTAAATTTTAGTTAAAAAGGACACTCTCTATAATTTTATCCTAAATTTTATTTATTTTTAAAAAACCTTCTACATCTTATTCCCTATCCTTTCTCTATTCTATTAAAATAATATTCTTCTATTATTTCTTTATTACTTTTTTCTCTCACTTCCATTTTCAAACTTCACTACTTAATATTTT
>NW_023350607.1:0-281 GCF_001411555.2 Juglans regia
TGTATGCCATAGTGGTGATGTGGCGTAACGTGCATGGAGTATATGCAGAGTGTATTCCATGTAGTGGAATGTACTCCATGTGATTGTGAGATGCACCATATGGCGTGTATGCCATAATGGTGATGTGGCGTGTGTATATGTGGGGAGTACAAATGGAATGTACTCCATGATATGGTGAGATGCACCATACGGCTTGTATGCCATAGTGGGGATGTGGCATAACGTGCATGCAGTATATGCAGAGTGTATTCCGTGTAGTGGAGTGACGCATCATATGGCGG
>NW_023350608.1:0-266 GCF_001411555.2 Juglans regia
TCTCTTTTATCTTAAAAGCGTGTATAAAGATGAACAGGAGTGAATAGTGCCGTCCAAAACCGCAAAACCGCGTCCTCTCTCACACGGCAAAATCGCAAGACCGCGTCCTCTCTCACACGGGAAAATCGCAAAATCACACGGGAAAATCACAAATCTCGTCACATCACAAATCACAAACCGAAGCAAAACCACAGCAAATCCTCCGTAAAATCATCACAAAAATACACGGTAAAATCATAAAATCATCGTAAAATCTTCACAAAAAT
>NW_023350609.1:0-272 GCF_001411555.2 Juglans regia
AATTTTAAATAAAATATAAAAATTAAAAAAATATTATTTTTTAATATTATTATTATTTTGAAATTTGAAACAATTGAATTGAGATTTAAAAATTAAATTGTTTATTATATTTTATGTGAGAATTTGAAAAAATTGTAATGATTAAATAAGATAAAATATTTTCTAAATCCAAATGAGGCCTAATAGTTTTTTTTTTTTTAAGACAGACTAAAAGTTAATTTGTAGTATTCTTATATATAAAAGCTGATGCAAATATCACAAAAAAAAAAAAA
>NW_023350611.1:0-739 GCF_001411555.2 Juglans regia
TATATATATATATATATATAAAGATGTAAAGAAAATATAAACAAAAAATGAACGAGAAAAAAAAAAGGAAATGAGTAAAAAAAAATTACCAAACTCGAGCTGCCGAACGAGGATAGTCATCTCGAATCAAAACAAAACCACACAACCTCAACAAAACGAAAGAAAAAGGCAGAAAACCTAATACATGTGATGAAGAGTTTGAGTTGTAATTGGCCGGAGAGTCCAAAGAAAACCCTAAGTACAAAGAAAGTTACCTTAAGCATTCGATGGTAGCCTCCGCGTGTCTCACTCAGATGCGCAAAGCACTTCGAAGCTTGGAGAAGACGAGAAAGTTGCAAACCCTAAGCGAGAGAAGCAGATTCTCGAGAACGACGAGAAGCGGATTCGAGAAAGAAGCAGATTCGAGAGAACGAGGAGAACGAGAGAGATGCGGATTTTTTCATTTTAAAGGACCCGGTTACGGATAACCGGGTCACATAACCGGATCCTTAACTGGATCCGGAAACTTTTTAACCGCCCGGGTGTAATCCGGGCGGTTATCCGCCCGGATGCACCCGGGTTTCCGGGTTTCGGACCGGATCCGGAAAAAACCGGTCCGGTTGAACACCCTTATATGCAACTACTTTTTCCTCCTTAGTTTGTTATTTCGTTACCACGCACTGCTAAATGTTAAATCACCCTCCAATGGTGTGGCGCGTGAGCACAATTATCTCTCAATCTGTTCAATAAATAGTTTTTT
>NW_023350612.1:0-241 GCF_001411555.2 Juglans regia
AAAGTCAAGAAGACACGCCATTTTAAATCAAATCCAACCGGACGGTCGTTGGGCTAGAACTATAGTATAATTACTAATAATCTTATACGAGTTTTTATATTTGTTCGATGTGGGACTTTATAATTTAGGTTCAGACAAAACCCACCGTTTTGCTGGTTTGGTTGTCACATCCATGCTTCTCACCGTTTTGCATTCCTTTTTTGGAACAGGTTTTTTTTTTTTTTTTTTTTTTTTTTTTTTT
>NW_023350613.1:0-274 GCF_001411555.2 Juglans regia
GAGTTGTGCTACACATAAGCTCCACACCTTGCACACCCACTTAAAAATATGTGATTTTATTTTTTTATCCTCATATTTCATATTGAATTTTGCGCACCTTTTTAAGGGATCTTAGTTAATAGGGTGTAATAAATGCAGTCTAAAAAGAGGTAGAATATGACAAGCTAGCATTAATTAATAGCTAGCCTAAAATCAATGCACGTATCAGTGCATGAAGAAATAGAATCATCTCCTTTTTAAGAGACCGAGTTGTGCTACACATAAGCTCCACACC
>NW_023350614.1:0-235 GCF_001411555.2 Juglans regia
AGAGAGAGTGATCAGTGAGAGTATTAAGTAATTCTTCTTGCACGTTCTAGATTCTCATCGTTCGCCGTGTCGTGTAGGTTACGAGTCACGACTTCATTCCAATCAGACTCGATCGTGGTAGGGACTTGCATGCATAAGTCTTTATTCCGTCGGCTGACCCAATTAATTAACCTCCTTGATCTTCCGGGATTACTAAAGTCTAACCTACTATACAAAGAAAAAGCTAGGTGTATAC
>NW_023350615.1:0-245 GCF_001411555.2 Juglans regia
TTTTTTTTTTTTTTTTTTTTTTTAATTTTTTTAATATATTTAAATATTTTTAAAAAATAAAAAAATATTTAAATATATTTAAAATTATTTTTTAATTATTAAATAATAAAAAAATATCAAATGGTCCCTTTAAGCGGTCAAAGTAGAGGTAAAATAGTGTTTTCCTTTTTCCTCTCTCACCGAATAGCACTAGTTTTCAATTGCTTTAACTCCTCTTGGGACAACCGAAAACTCTGTACCTTTCA
>NW_023350616.1:0-453 GCF_001411555.2 Juglans regia
CAGGCAACATCACTTAATGATAATATTTTATTTGTAAGATTCAAATTTTAAAATTTATCTTTTAAATCAAATTATGTCATATAAATACTTTATCAAATATATTCTATACACAGGACCGGCTTGAAAATATAAATTTTCATGATTTTTGGTAATGGGGTTATAATTTAAATTGTTGGAATCTAGCTAAGGGCAAGCATAATCTATCCTTCTGGAGAAAAAAAAAAAACAATGAAACAGGCAACATCACTTAATGATAATATTTTATTTGTAAGATTCAAATTTGAAACAGGCAACATCACTTAATGATAATATTTTATTTGTAAGATTCAAATTTTAAAATTTATCTTTTAAATCAAATTATGTCATATAAATACTTTATCAAATATATTCTATACACAGGACCGGCTTGAAAATATAAATTTTCATGATTTTTGGTAATGGGGTTATAATTTA
>NW_023350617.1:0-206 GCF_001411555.2 Juglans regia
TGAATGAATAAGAAGATTTTAGTGCAATAGGAGATCATTTTGGTACAAAAGAAGAGAGTAAAAGATTCAAACCGAAGAGAGGCAACGAAGATCTATAGAGAGCCAAGAAGATTTGGGCGAGAAGCCTTGTACTGCGAGAAGCAAAGAGAATAATCATTCCTCTAGATAGGCGAGGAGACCCAATGGTGATCAGAATAGACGAGAAG
>NW_023350618.1:0-226 GCF_001411555.2 Juglans regia
TTTTTTTTGATAATTGTAAGTATATTAATAAAAGAATAGGCAAAAGCCATGTTCAGTACAAATAATGTCCTAGCTAAGTAGGAACATTGGAAATAAGGAAAGCATGGAAATCTTGGCCATTAAAATTAACAGAATTGGCCCAAGTACATAGGGTTCTAAACAAGAAAGCCTTTAGTTCATCTATTGATCTTTCCTTGTCTTCAAAAGTCCGTTCGTTACGCTCCTG
>NW_023350619.1:0-3392 GCF_001411555.2 Juglans regia
GCGCCCTTCAGTACTAAATGTCGACTTTGAGGCTACGGTACTAATAGGGATGATCAAAATATTGCGGGTTATCTTTTCAAGAAAGAGACACTTCACGGCATTGGTCTTCCACCAAATTAATATATCAAACCCTTCCGTATATGGGAGAAGATTCCTTGCTAAATATCGGTCTACCTCTAACTTTGCCTCTATAGATTGACAGACTAGTTGGGGGTTCTGTGAGAGGCTTTGGCCCACACCAACATGACTTCAACCAACTTATTGTTATTTTTTGTTATGAGTGATAAATTTTGAATTAATGCAACTATGCATATAGCAACACACTCATTTTTCACATAAACTTCAGTCCTACCAATAGCAGCAAATCTACAACTTACACCAAGTGCATAACCTAGGCAGAACCTCTTCTCTTCTCTTTTTTTCTTTCTTTTTTCACCCTCATCATCATTCTCAAAATGAATGAAGCTAGTTGGCTCTTACACAACACCAATCACTCATTAAAAAAGTTGTAAACTTTATATCATCACAAAGCTAAGCAATTATAGTATATATTTAAACTTACAAACATTAACAAACGATAACTTTTGATTTAACCTAAAAGTTAAAAAAAAGAAGATTTCACCTAAAAAAGAATCCGAAACCCTAAATTAATTTAGGGTTCAGATTAAAATTAAAATACATACAAAAATAAAATCACAATATCAAACACATGCACAATCAAAATTCAAATCTCGATTATCTACAGCACACATTTTATAAATCTCATCATCCATTTCCATTTAATCCCAACATTCCTCCAATCTCCATAAATCAACGAAAATAAAAAAGGTATAAAATACTAAAAGGGCTTTCGAATTTGGGGCTTACCTTCGGCAACGTGATGCAGACAACTACGATGGACACAGAGAGCGACAGAGATGAGCAAACATAGTGACAGAGAGTAACGAACAGAGAATTGAGAGAGAAAAGTGTGATTCAAGAAGAGGTGGGGGGATGAGAGTCCCGGGAGAGGGGGGGCTTAACACCCTGGACAAAATGATGCCGTTTTGTCATTATAACACCCCAGACCATGGCCTTTTTTTTAAAAAAAAAAATCAGACACAAAATAAAGTCGTTTTGTCTATGAGAGTTTTTTTTATATAATTATATATATAGGGTGCGGGGCTGGGCCACCTTTGTCCCTCGCCTCCGCTGGGGGCCGTAGATGCGAGCGGGGCCACCTGCCCCCCACATTTCCTGCTCGGATCCCACACCTTGCCTAGTCGGGGTCGGGGTAAGCAAGGCGGGGCAGTGAGGGGCAGGGCCCCGCTACCCACTCCTAGATAAAAGTTTTTCCGTCTATCCTGCACATAAAACTTCACTTGTGTACATGCTATTAAAAAATAAGCATGGACACAAATCTGAAGCACTTTGGCAGGTACTATAACTATAACTCTGTAAACTCAAACTGTCACTCTCACTGGCACTGGCTGGGACTTGACTGTTCCCTTTTTTTGTTGCTTCTCGCAGAGAATGGGCACAACAAGATTAGGTTAGTTTTGAGATTTAGGTTATGAAATATGTGAGTGATATTTTGGTTCTTGTTAATACACTCTATTAGTGGAAAATAAATCATGGGAAGAACAACATAGTCGTGCAACAACTCCAATCAATCGATCTAAGATTTATAATTAAAAATATCAGTGTTTTCGCTTCACTTTAATTAAATATATGAATTTAACTATTTAAGTCACACTCACTCATGGGATAAGACAACAGGTGGACACATTCACAGGGGCGGTAACTCATTTGTCATGACTCCTTCAATTTTATTAAAGTATTATTCTCTAGGAGGATGAAGTTAGAATTTTTAATTTTTTAAAAATATGTTTGGTTTGTCTTATTTTAAAGAACTTTGTAACATGACTGATAATATATGACACAATTCGTAAATTCAATATAAACACAATACAAAATTAAAGGGTTTGTGTTTGATATAATGGATTCGGGTTAAAACAGATTGACTCATTAAGACACGATCAATAAACGGGTCAATAACAGGTAAACTTGTTTGATCCAAAATCAATCTGTAATAATCTGTTTAAATTTTATTTTAAAATTATAATTTTATTAGTATTGGCTTGTAATATTGATAGTTCTCAATATGCTTATATTTTTATTGTTGAGATTGCAATTCTGGACTTATGTTCATATTTTTTATTATTGGGTATGTAATATTAGTTTTATTATAGGTTAAAATTTAGAAAATTTGATATTTTTTGTTAGTAGATAGTCCTATTAATATTTTAGATATTATGGCTATTAATAAATATAGATTTTAAACTTTTATGTGAAATTTTAAGTCAAATGGGTTATACGTGTTAATTAATCCCTTTATATGAAACATGTTGAAATGAGTTGTGTCATGTTGATATATTTCTAATTAATTATTAAGCGGGTGACACAAACACAACACGATACGTGCCTCTATTTAAATGAGTCGGGTTCAAGTTTGAAGGTTTGACTTGTTAAATTTGATGGATTGGGTTCAAATTAACCCATATAATTAAATATTTATGATTTGACACGACACAAATATGATTGATAAACACAAATTACCACCTCTACTTTAAGAAATTTTGGGTTTTTGAAAAATTTAAGAAAAAAGAGCTAAAACAACTTTCACAAAAATTTAAAAAAATACTATTACAACATTTTTATCCCAACAACTTTTCAAACTATCTTCTACACCTTTACGAGCTTCGTCGTAAAACATATATAAAAAAATTTATCCAAGCAACTTCTTTTTTTCCTTGTACATTTTCACAATGCTCAATAAAAAATCACTTTCCTCAAAACTCTTTTTAAGAATTCTCAAAAGCTTGGCTAGGTTGGGATAAAAAAATATATCATCTTATTATTATAATTTTTTTTATAAAATATAATAAATAATTTAATTCTTTTAAATACTTAAATAATAATAATATTATAATAATATTTATTTAACTTTTAACTTTAATCTCAACTTATATCATATTAATTCACTATCCAAATATCTTTGTAAAATATCCATAACCAAACATGCAACTTCGAGAACTCAGAACATCATTTCAGATGAAATAATAATATAAAGGACAAAGTTTATAAATCGAAAAGATATTGGTGTAGTTTGGATAGTGAGATGAGATGAGATGATTTTAGATAAAAATTTAAAATTAAATAAAATATTATTTTTTGATATTATTATTATTTTAAAATTTAAAAAAATTAAATTATTTATGATATTTTATGTAAGAATTTAAAAAAATTATAAGAATAAAATAAAATAAAATATTTTCACTATCCAAATATAGTCCCGAAAGGTCCAATGGAAAGTAAGGGAAAAAAAAAAAAAAAAAAAAAAGAAGAAGAAG
>NW_023350620.1:0-302 GCF_001411555.2 Juglans regia
GGCTTCGTTTGGTTCCTTAACTACTCTCAACTCATCTCAATTCATCATTACAATTTTTTCAAATCCCAACACAAATATAATAAACAATTTAATTTTTTCAAATCTTAAAATAATAATAATATTAAAAAATAATATTCTAACAATATTTTATCATCTCAACTCAACTCAACTGAACTCACTTCAACATCCAAACACAACCATAAAGTTTCGTGTGGGAAATAATAAAGTTTTTTTTACCATTAAATATGAAATCAGGTGAAGTTACACACCACCAAAGTGGAGTTAATTAATAATTTCCTCTT
>NW_023350621.1:0-268 GCF_001411555.2 Juglans regia
TGAATAGCATGTTGGGCTACCGAAGGGTTCCTGTGTTGCATACCTACAAAGATGGAATTTGTCCCTCTCGTTGCCCCTTGTCCTTGTCGGTGCTCATCTTTGGGTGCTGGCTGGACTTTGAAGTTGTCCACGTGTTACCATGCAAGCCTTCGAGTTTACGTTGGTTGTCATGGACCATGTGGGCGTTCTCGTGCTCTTGGATGCGGAACATTGTGTTGGTGTGGGGGGTCTCCGGCCTCTTTATCCCAAACCGAGCGTTCTCGTTTGA
>NW_023350622.1:0-296 GCF_001411555.2 Juglans regia
CGTTTTCCTCACTTTTGATCTGTCTTCCTTTCTACGCCTTGGACTACCCGGTTTATTCAAATTAAGCACTTTATTTTCTGTAGTTATAAATATTGCAATAGTATTATAAAAGCAGCAGCTGGGACCTCGGAAAGTGTGTCTATTTCATCATTCCAAGGTAATTTTTTATTTTTTCCGGTTCTTTTAACATATTTATCACATAAGGTTATATAGATTATGAAAGGAAAATGCTATATCTCCCGCTGGGAGCTCCAAGGGAAATTAGTGTATTTTTTATCTGTTTTTTTTTTCAATTG
>NW_023350623.1:0-204 GCF_001411555.2 Juglans regia
AACTTTTTTTTTTTTTTTTTTTTTTAAAAAAAAAAAAAGAGGACAAGACCCCAATTTTATTAATTGTCCTCACTTGTGGCGGAGGGAAACCGTGGTTACAAGTACGACACCTGGGACTTACATAAGCGCTAAATAAAAACTCAGGCATCAAAATCAATATAACCATATAGGATACACGGCCTTAAATAACCATATAGGATACAC
>NW_023350624.1:0-283 GCF_001411555.2 Juglans regia
TGAAGAGATAAATAATTTAAATTATTTTACTAAAAATAAAAAGAAAAAAATATGAAAATAATAAATAATTAAATAATTACGAAGATATGAAAATAAATAAATATTTTCAGATCAAGTGTCTCGAGCTTGATACAAATTTCAATTCTTGACATCTCTCTCCTCTTAAATTCGAAAGCTCCATCCTTCAAGACAGGTTACAGTGTACACCGCTCTAGTGATGGGATTGTTCAACTGAATATCTTTTTTCACAACGAATCGAAGGGGCACAAAGTACAACAGTAGC
>NW_023350625.1:0-209 GCF_001411555.2 Juglans regia
ACTTGCGAAAATACTATGTTCTTTCATTTTGATGAGTCATTTAGCGCAAGATTACTGAAGTGATTTATGTAAGTTTTAAGATTATGATGGGTCAGTATGTTGAAGTGGTGATTGAGTCCAAATGTTTCATCGTGTTAAAACTTAGAGAGGGTGTTGTGCGAGTAACAGAGAGAAGTTGGAAAACAGAGTACTCGGTGGAGCTGGGGTAC
>NW_023350626.1:0-279 GCF_001411555.2 Juglans regia
ACTACCTTCCTCATCCCGAAGAACACCCCCAGCACCACACCTTCCAATAAGCAAGTAGATCTTCATGTTATAGTTTATTTGATCTAATTGATCAACTTGTAATAATTTATTCAAACTCGTTGTGACTTTATCTTTAATATCTAGATTTTCATGAATGGCTATACATGATGTGATGTGTTTATAATATCGTATTAACACCTTATTATCGTCCAACTCTATCCTTATATAATTAAGTAGGATCAAATGTTCCAATCTCGGATGAAATAATGTGCCGTAGAA
>NW_023350627.1:0-373 GCF_001411555.2 Juglans regia
CCTCGCCACTACAAGTTGCTGTCAGTTACGTGTTTCCAGCCACAGTGGGTTTACTTGCCACAAGCACTTCAGCTGTCTGTGCATAGATTGCTCATCAAGAAGTGACGCTCACCAATTGCTTAACCACATGATACTCCTTGCCAATTGCTCTCCTACACGGTGCAATTGCTCACCCACAATATTCTACTTGCCAATTGCTCACCACATGAGGTATTCCTCGTCAGTTGCACACCATGTAGAGGGCCCCTCACCATACACATTATTTTCCATGCCATTCGCATGAATTTTACTCAGCGATAGTCAGAGCAAAAGAAAAAAAAAAGAGCTACCCGTTAGGAGAGCAAAAAAAAAAGAGCTAACCACAGGATACTCA
>NW_023350628.1:0-675 GCF_001411555.2 Juglans regia
AGAGCATTGGCAATGGCCTAGCCATTGCCAACGCCAAGTCCAAAATTTATCTTTTTTGGTTATAAAATCTCTACATTGAACTAGTCAAAGCCATAATTTTTAGTTTTGAGCTACAGTTAATTTCTACTTCTAGCTATGTTTGGCGACACACTGTTGGATGACCAAAAGAATTTTTTATTACTTTTCCTCCCATTCCCTCCATTTCCCTCCCTCTTCCCTCGTATTCTTTCTTTTGTTCAGAAGACTACTCCTATCCCTCTTCTCTCTTGCTCTTCTCTCTTCCTCAATCTTCTTCAATCGATTATTTTTCCAGTCCAAAAATTTTTGCATCCCTTTCCTTTTCTGGTTCCTGTCGACTGTACGATTTCCCCTCTCTCTCTCTCCGCTTGGCTCAAGAACATTCAGAATACCCCACACGGTATGAATTTTGTGCGATTGATTTAGGAAATCTGACTCAACAAACCCTTAGAATCTTTTGTTTCTTTCATTTCACATTTGGTGTTCTTTTCTTCTCTTTTTCTTCTCCGTACTTCATGCCCAGACTTGGCTTTCATATATAAGTTTATGAAATTTTCTTATCATGGTTCTTATTTGATTTTTATACAGGTCATACAAGCAAGCCCAATAGGTATGTCCCAAGGTTCTCTTGTTCACCCTTTTATCTATTCTATTTTC
>NW_023350629.1:0-472 GCF_001411555.2 Juglans regia
GTTGCGTTTGGATGTTGAAATGAGTTGAGTTGAGTTGAGTTGAGATAATAAAATATTGTTAGAATATTATTTATTATTATTATTATTATTTTAGAATTTGAAAAAGTTGAATTGTTTATTATATTTTGTGTTGAAATTTGAAAAAGTTGTAATGATGAGTTGAGATGAGTTGAGAGAAGTTTTAGTTCCAAACGTACCATAAAAAGACCAACATAGAATCTATGGGAATCAAACGTTTTCCCATTTGAGCTTTGCAACCAAGAAAGCCCCGGTTGAATTTAGATGATAACAGGTCATGCTAAGCTGTCTAGAATTTCGCACTCACCAGATCTGAGAGACCCACAACTAAACTATACAATTCTACTTATAAAAAAAAAAAAACTATACAATTCTACTTGAGCCTTGGCTGAATATTTAATTTAAAGTATTGCTCTACGTAATCCCTGATCTTCTCCATATTTAAACAAGTTTA
>NW_023350630.1:0-216 GCF_001411555.2 Juglans regia
ACAGTAGTACAATTGTTTATAAATAATAATAAATGAGTAATGCTAGAGAGAAGCTATTATAGCATAGTACACTTTGCACTCACTGCGCGACTGCTTCTAGTTGATTGTTCTCAATATTTACTTGAAGAGATGTGTAGTCTATATGATACCACATCATGTATACAAAATATATACTCTCAATAATAACTTCTATCTATATTTATTCTTCTACTTTAA
>NW_023350632.1:0-662 GCF_001411555.2 Juglans regia
AAAAAAAAAAAACTAACAAATTGAAATTAGCAATAAAAAAAATTAACTAAACTAAACAATCTTAATTAATCTGAAAATTAAACAATAAAATAGAAATTATTTAAGTTCTAATTAAGTTTTAATTGATCTAATATGCAATGGAACTAAGAGATTAATAAAACTAATCTAACAATTAAACTAGATTAGAAAGTAATTGATAAAATACGAATTGAAAATTGAAAAGTCCCAAAAATCAAGATTTTAGGGTTGATCCTTGTATTTAAATTACAAATTCTCAAAATTAATTCATAACAATTGTAATCACTGTTAAATAAAAGTTTAAAAAAAAGAGAAAAATAAATAATACGAAGTAAATAAATAGCAAATAAAATGTCCAAAAGTCTAAACTAAATATCTAAAAAATACATCATAAATTTTAAACTAAAATTAAATAAATAGTTGAGAGTACAAAGAGCAAGCTAAATAAATAAAAATAGAGGTGATAGACAATAGAGGAGAAGATTGGAACGGTAATTAGATCTTAGAAGAGTTCTTTAAATATGCGAGTTGCTATGCGTTCTTCTTCAAGCCAAAAAGAAGAAGAAGAAGAAGAAGAAAAAAAAAAAACCTCTCTCGTGCTGCATTGGTATATAAAAAAAAAAAAAAAATCTATCCCCCCCCCC
>NW_023350633.1:0-271 GCF_001411555.2 Juglans regia
GCAAAAAAAAAAAAAAAAGGAAGATGCAGAAAGAAGAGAGCCTGAGAGAAAACTAGGAGTGTAAGGAGTTTGGTCTAGACCAGAAAAACCGACCGGATCGGACTGGACCAGACCGAAGTTAAGACCAGTCAGTCTCGATCCCACAAATTGTGGACTAGGAAAATTCGGTTTGGTCCCCGTGTTTATAAATTTCGGACTGGACCAAACCAAACTCCTATATAAATTTTAAAAATATTTTTAATAATTTAATATATTAATTTTATATAGTTAT
>NW_023350634.1:0-252 GCF_001411555.2 Juglans regia
TGTTAAGAACCTAATATTGGCTCTGTTGCTAAGATGAATGGTATATGGAGAGAATACTGCTGCGGACGTGTATGGATAAATGGATAATATATAGACTTATTTGTATGCTCGATATTTGCTGTAAACTTGCGGATTCCCGAATGTAAACAGGACAATGGATGAATCGGTAGTAAATAGATGATATGGAGGTGATGAACACTAGATGTTTGATAAAATGCCGAAGGCCATAGTATTGATACGGGAGTACTTCGA
>NW_023350635.1:0-264 GCF_001411555.2 Juglans regia
CTCACTTCATTAATCTTGCGCTAAATCACTCTCCCTGTTTACTTGAAATGGAAAAGAGATCAAAATGCCAGGCACTCACGTCCTAAGACTCCTCCAAATTAATTCCAACTGGGATTCTTGCACAAAAAGCTCAAGCACTCTGCAAGAAGACCATTCCGACGGTCAAGGTGCTTTGGAGCAGCCACACAAAAAAAGAGGCCACCTAGGAGCTAGAAGAGGACATGAGGATCGAGTATCCATATTTATTCGATTGAGGTACGTTAT
>NW_023350636.1:0-223 GCF_001411555.2 Juglans regia
CTTAGGCCTTGTTTGTTTTCCAAAAACATCTCATCTCATCTCATCTCATCTCACCTCATCATTACAACTTTCCCAAATCCCCACACAAAATAAAATAAACAATTCAACTTTTTCAAATCCCAAAACAACAATAATATTAAAAAATATATTCTAACAATATTTTATTCAACTTTTTAACTTTAATTTCAACTCATCTCATCTCATCTCTGAAAACAAACGAGCC
>NW_023350637.1:0-628 GCF_001411555.2 Juglans regia
TCTCACGCTTGGCTTGCTCATCCCGTTATCTATCTCTCATAACATGGTTTCTCTCTCATCACTCTCTCTCTCTCTCTCTCTCTCTCTCTCTCTCTCTCTCTTAGTGCTCCGCTTCTATGCTCGCTAACACCGGCAAATTCATCTTAGCTATCCATCTCTGTCAACATCAAGCTCTATGTCCCTATCGCAGTTGATCCAGCTCTCTCTCGGTGAGCTTAGTTTTTCCGTATGTTCTGGGTTCTTTTCTATTTCAGAAACATTGTTTGTAATTTTTTTTTTTAACTTCCCAATTTATATCCTAAAACATCCCTTTAGGTGAGATTTATATTTATAAATTTAGTGCTCATTTTAGGTGTAACACCCGGACTCAGAATTTATATGGATCGAGTAGTGTTTTTTTTTATTTAGCGTTTGGCCCATCAGTTGCAACCACCGTAAGCCACCCCAAAGTAGAACTCCTCCTCCGACGTTTCTTGTGAATCAGCCACCCCCACGCACATTCAACAGCTTTAAGCCATTGCGTTGCAACCTCCTCTCTCTAATCACCATCGTGCCAGCCACTAAAACCTTGGACTAGTGTGCCCTGTTGCACCATGCCGAAACAGGGGAGGTATTTCCCTACTATAAG
>NW_023350638.1:0-296 GCF_001411555.2 Juglans regia
AGCAGCATCGTGGTGCTCAATTGCACCACCTTGGGCGTGATGGTCCCTGCTGCTTGACGCGGAGAAAATTCGACCTAGACCTCACCTAGATGCTTCCTGCTCCCAGGTGCACATTGCACCGAGGTGAACACAGCAGCGCCGCCAGGTGCGCACTGCTGCCTTAAGTCACTTCATATGCCAACCGACACATGAAGAGCAAGGATGCTTGCTGCAGATGCCTCTTTTATTATACTAGTCAACAACTAGTCAACAATAAGATATATATTTATCAACAATCCCAAACCAATTACCAATAG
>NW_023350639.1:0-756 GCF_001411555.2 Juglans regia
ATAAATAAAAAATAAAATCGCTATAATATATAAATAAAAAATAAAATCGCTATAATATATAAATAAAAAATAAAATCACTATAATATATAAATAAAAAATAAAACACTATAATATATATATAAATATAAAATAAAATCACTATAATATATAAATAAAAAATATTTATCACTATTATATATAAATAAAAAATAAAATCACTATAATATATAAATATAAAATAAAATCACTATAATATATATAAATATAAAATAAAATCACTATAATATTTATCACTATTTAATATAAATAAAAAATAAAATCATTATAATATATAAATATAAAATAAAATCACTATAATATATCAATAAAAAATAAAATCACTATAATATATAAATAAAAAATATTTATCACTATTATATATAAATAAAAAATAAAATCGCTATAATATATAAATAAAAAATAAAATCACTATAATATATAAATAAAAAATATTTATCACCATTATATATAAATAAAAAATAAAATCGCTATAATATTCATCACTATTAAATATAAATAAAAAATAAAATCATTATAATATATAAATAAAAAATAAAATCACTATAATATATAAATAAAAAATAAAATCACTATAATATATAACACTATTATATATATAAATAAAATCATTATAATATTTATCACTATTATATATAAATTAAAAATAAAATCATTATAATATTTATCATTATTATATATAAAAATAAAATAAAATCACTACAATATTTATTAATATT
>NW_023350640.1:0-223 GCF_001411555.2 Juglans regia
AAAAAAAAAAAAAAAAAAAAAAAGGAAATGCCAGATCAGGATTCGTGTGCCGTATGAGAGAAATGGGTAGTTGTATAGAACGACTCAAGAAATATTAATTACTCCTAATTTATAACTTGCACACGTAACAAGGTCGGTCGGTGTAAGAATCGGGTTTGAAAGCCTTTTGGCTTGGAAATGCAGAAGCAAAATGGCCTATTCCAGGTCGGTGTAAGTACAAAGA
>NW_023350641.1:0-216 GCF_001411555.2 Juglans regia
GACCGAACACCCAAAGGGACCGGACCGGACCGATATCGGTCCGGTCCGGTCCAGTCGGTCCGCCCTCTTTTTTTTTTTCTTTAATAATTAATAAAAAAATTTATTTAAAATACTAAATTAAACTAAGTGACTTATTAATGTGGATTATGTAACAAACTCAATAAAAAAATATTTTATATGGTCAATGATAATAAATTAGATGAAAATTATATTATT
>NW_023350644.1:0-205 GCF_001411555.2 Juglans regia
ATATATATATATATATACTAGCAGTGGGTAACGTCCAAGGGACGTTTGCCCAATTTTTTTTTTTTTTTACCTAGTGATTAAAGAAGTATTTTTTAATGATGTTGTAAATTTTTTATTTTTTTAAAAAATGTTTATGATGATTAAAAATATACATGAAAAAAAAAAGAAAAATAAAAAAAGTGAAATATACATTCAGGACATATTT
>NW_023350645.1:0-614 GCF_001411555.2 Juglans regia
CGTTATTAATCTGAAAGTAGTAACTTGCTTGAAGAAATTGCCTCTGTTTCAAAAGACCTTTCCATATCCAAGAATCTGAATTTTTCAGATTGACATCAAGGAAACGCGTGTTTCTGAGATATTTTTGAGTGAGGATTTGTTTCCAGAGACAATTTTTTTTAGTTAAGAAAACCCAAGTAAGTTTCGTGATTAGAGCTGATGATATGAACCTGCGGGAATGAAATCCCTTGAACCCACAGTCAATTTGAAAACTCCCTAAGAAAGCCAAAATCAAGTCAATGGATGAAGAACCTAGATTCAATGAGAACTCATTTCAAGAACTTAGATTATATTAAAATCTAGACCCGTTGAAGAACCCGTCTCAAAAACCCAGATTACAAAGGAGGAACGCCACAAAGGTTGTAATTTACCTTTGATAAGTTTAAAAGTTCAATTAAGAACAAGAGGAGTAAAACTCAACTCACAATGAATAAATTCATCAAATTTCATAAACTTCATAAACTGATTAAAATGAGGCTACATAGAGTATTTAAAACAAAACCTAATGAAACCCTAGCCAAAATAAAACTCCATCTTCCAAAAGTGCCCCTGGATGAACAGTGTCGCGGCTACAG
>NW_023350646.1:0-259 GCF_001411555.2 Juglans regia
CCCCCCCCCCCCCCCCCCCCCCCCCCCCCCCCCCCTTCCCCCGGGGACTGCTCAGCCTAAATTCACAAGCATCTCGACCACCCGGTGGCAGGCACCTCTCACTCAACTAGCAACACCATCTCGGCCAACCCATCTCGGACTCAATTGCTTAGCCACATGGACATAGCCGACAGCCACCATCTCAGCCTTGTGCGAGCGGGCAACCAACGCCATGTACCGACAGCCAATGCCATGCACCAGTAGCCAACACTATACTTAT
>NW_023350647.1:0-609 GCF_001411555.2 Juglans regia
GTGTATGTTAAGTGCCCTCATTTACTTTTACTAATTAACTTTTAAGGAAAATGGAGAAAATACAAACTTCTATTCCATTTTGATCAAACTTTTTCTTTTCATTTATTTTATTAAGTTTTCCTTATAAAACCTGACTTTCTATGCAATTCGACAAAAGTTTGAAAGAGTATATACGAATTCAATAGTTCATAACTATTTCACAACGTCCGGCCTTATACCTTTCATGTAGAGTAATTTTATAATACTAAAATTTACTTTTAATGGAATGAAACAATTCTATTGGTTGTTTGAGAATTTGTTAATATAAAAGACTTAAAAGTGCATCATTATTCGTATTTAAATTTAACGGTTGAGAATTAATTAATAAAAGAGATCAAGACATGATTTTCATTATCTTATTAATTAGTTGGATTGAAATAATTAAGAAGTGCATGATACCTTGTATTATATCTGTGATTGTGCATAATTAAAATACTATAATTATAATAAAATTGCAATTTTGATGTAAAATTTAAACGAGTTATTATGTTTTGATTTCATCTTAAAGGGGCCAGGTTTACTCCTTTATTAATCAGATCCTAACAGATCAACCTTGTTTTGATCCGAATT
>NW_023350648.1:0-602 GCF_001411555.2 Juglans regia
AATCATTTTCATAGTAAATAACTAATCTTACATTAGTGTTTGGGTCAATGCATGCATGCATGCATTAAGCACTAGTAGAGACCCAAATTAGTACCGTACGCGCGTTAATTGCTTAATTCGTTTTCTTTTTTGCATACACAAAAAAATATTGCAAGTTGAATGAAGACGTGCATGTGCCAAGGAATTAATAATTTTAAAAAATAAATAAATTAATTTCATAAAATCTAGGAATAATTATAAACAATTACATATTTCACAACCAAGCTTATATACTTCGCATGCATGCATGGTTGTGCCAAAGAAATGAAAAGAAAAAAATACAGCCGAAATTGAAAGAATAGACATCGAATATTAATAATACAGCCGGCCATGACCTCTGATCTTGGTCTTGAGAAGGAAGCAGCATCATTAACATGAGAGTGATGATCAGAAAAGGCAGGCCAGCTAGGTGTGAGCTTTAATTGGTAGCTAGGTGCATACACCCGAGCCCCGTCCGGGAATGTGAGTGCATGGATTGGGACCAGATGGAGTGACAGGACCCTTTTGAAGTACTGACTGAATCAGAAGGTGGCCGCTAGCCTTCTTCCTCCAGTACTCTTCTC
>NW_023350649.1:0-599 GCF_001411555.2 Juglans regia
CTCCGACGGAGTCGGAGTGCTCGTTTCCGACCTCCGACTCCGACAAGAGTCGGAGCCAAATTGGAGCTCTGACTCCGACTCCGAACTGGAGTCGGAGTCCGACTACGATCGGAGGTCGGAGCTCCGACATAAGATCGGAGCTCAACGTGCGTTCGACATGGCACTCTAGCGGAACTCTTCCAGAGAGATTCGCTTGACTTCCGCTCGACATGTCGCTCGAGCCAATGTTCAATACAACGTGTGCTCGACACCTCGCTCGAGCGCAAGTGTTCAGTAAAAAAAATTTCGGAGTCGGAATCGGAGACTCTTGGAGCTCCGACTTTGACTCCGACTCCGACTCCGAATAGATATTCGGAGCTACTCTGAATTCCGACTCTGAATTCCGATGACTCCGACGAAGTTGGAGTCGGAGTTGGAGCGGAAGTTGGACGGAGTCGGAATTTTTGAAATTTTGCACACCCCTAGTTGAGTGCTTGAAGCAAAAATTGAAATGCGGACTGATCGAGTGAGGTGCCCACCCGATCGGGTTTTCAACCGTACGCCCGTATTGTATTTTAAAAACTACAACATATATAAAAGTCAAAGAAAAATGATATTTG
>NW_023350650.1:0-251 GCF_001411555.2 Juglans regia
TTTTTTTTTTTAATACATTTTAATATTTTTAAAAAATAAAAAAATATATCAATACATTTAAAATTATTTTCTTAATTATTAAGTAAAAAAAAAAATTTGACCAGGGGACAAATAGAGGAGTCAAAACGGGAAGGCAAAATAGTTTTATTCATGTGATAAAATTGCTCTGCTCCTAAGAGCACTAGCATTGGAATCATCAAATGAGTCAAATCTTTAAAATTTGATATTTTGGTTTTAAAATCGTGGTATTA
>NW_023350651.1:0-596 GCF_001411555.2 Juglans regia
CCAGCTGAGTGGACATACATAAGATCCTTTGGTATGCATTTGTTTGGCATGTGGTCATATTCCAACGGAGGATAAATAAATAAAAGATAACATTTTTCAGAACAAATCAATGAAAAAAAGTAGGGGGAGTGATCTTACCGATCCGCCGGTTGCCTATAATTCAAAGAGAGAGTGTGTTTGTGTGTGTGTCAAGAAAACTTGTGGGGTTTGTAGTAAGAATAAATCTTCTCAACCTCCTAACACTCCACACTCCACATTATTTTTAATTTTTATTATTTTTTTCTTTTATTAAATATTTATTATATGAATAATAAATAGAAAATTTAAAATAATTTTAAAAAAATAAACTCAAAAAAAAATTTAAAAAAAATATTAAAAATTTTAAAAATTAAAAAAATGGTGGAGTGTGGAGTGTGGTGGAGGTTGTGTAGCAAAACCCAGTAAGTTGGAACTTGGAGTATATTGATATGGATTATTATGGATGCCATTCTGGACCGAATTTTTGGGCTCTTTGGGCTCAATCTTTCATTTATTATAAACCCACTCTGACAAATACCCTATTGGGCTGAAAGGCCCTTCCTTATAGGTTCTTGCTT
>NW_023350652.1:0-341 GCF_001411555.2 Juglans regia
CGCCTCGTTTGTTTTCAGAGATGAGATGAGATGAGATGAGATTAAAGTTAAAAAGTTGAATAAAATATTGTTAGAGTATATTTTTTAATATTATTTTTATTTTGAGATTTGAAAAAGTTGAATTGTTTATTTTATTTTGTATTGGAAGTTGGAAAAGTTGTAATGATTAGATGAGATGAGATGAGATGAGATGAAAAGTTTTCTCAAAACAAACGAGGCCATTTTTTGCTTTGAATATATTTTTTGTATTTTTTTTAATAAATGAAATACATGAACGGGACAAAGTGAACGTATAATCTAAAAAAATATTAGGCTTTAAATTGTTTTTAAAAAAAAAAAAA
>NW_023350653.1:0-269 GCF_001411555.2 Juglans regia
AAACCAATTTGGGTGGTTTCAATTGTCCAAAAGCACGAGACAAGTGTTCGCCCCCGTTCATGCACGTCGGGTGGCAACATTGGGGGGCCATGTTGTGAGTGTTGTATTGCAATCTTTTGAGGCAACAAGGAAGATTGCTTTTGGAGAGTTTGTGTGATCTACGGTGTTCTTCGTCGGACCTTTGTGTGCTTGACATGGTAGGCAAAGCACCACGGGTGTGTCGCGGCGTGCCTTGGGGCAAGCCATGGGCCAAGCCATGGGGAGCCATG
>NW_023350654.1:0-219 GCF_001411555.2 Juglans regia
TATTTGCACCCGTTGTAAATTTAATAAATCTACCACGTGTTACAATTTTATTACTGAGTGTAAAAATGGAATGGACACCCGACTGGTTTTAAGTTTTTCTCAAATAATTAATATGAGTGATGAAGTAGTTTGTGTCGTTAAAGATATCGAATGAGGTGACGAGTACTGATGCTAGTCTCAGTACCATAAAATATTCGAAGACAATCACCTTTCACTTTA
>NW_023350655.1:0-586 GCF_001411555.2 Juglans regia
CCAGATGGGATCAGGCATAGTCTAAAGAGTATAGGGTGTGCAAGTCTTGCTTACATGAAAAAAGTGGGATCCATCATTAAAAAAAATTAATTTTTTTATATATGCCTCATATTTAACTATTTTTTTCAAAGAATAGTTCATGCATAATATAAAGAGTAGGGTTCCAACCCGACCAACCCGGTCCATGTTTGGGTCCGATTCGACTCTACCCGAGATTGGAAGCAGGCAAATGAATCGGCTCCAGAACAATACAAAACCCAAATCTCTCTCATTCTCACTTTGGTTTCACTTCAAAAATCCAGTTCAAAAGCTTGATAACAATGCACATGCAGCGAAAGATGTAAAGAAAACAAAGGAAAGAAATAAAGGAAGGAAAATAGTACTAAAAATCAATGCTTTACATAGGAAATGGTGCACTATGATCTTCATCATCATCAGTAGAGAAAAGGTGAATGTAATGCCTTATGGAGGGCTATGTGCTTATGTGTGCTAGTAGAGATTATGTCAGGTCCCCTTTTATGGTTGAATGTAATGCCTTATGGAGGGCTATGTGCTTATGTAATGAGTTGGGCTTCCATGAGATTGA
>NW_023350656.1:0-584 GCF_001411555.2 Juglans regia
TACCATACCCATTTTGGTGACATTCCTCATTCAAAGAGCAGACAGTAAAATTACAAATTTGAAGCACACCCTCAGAAGTGCTAGAAATTTATGGTAAAATTATCTCTCCATTCATTGTATGAAAAATAAACCATTATTGAAGATCATTCGACAGGGCATCACAATGATGTTGCTACCCCTATTAGTCTGTGACTCCAAGATTGGTCATCACCAAAAATAGGTACTCAATACTAGGGGAAATTTCCAGCCCAAAATCGAATACAGGGAATGGGGCTACCTACACTCTCACATCTGTCTAAAATGAAAAATACTCCTAATGCAACATAATTCTAGATTCAATTTATCTGGGCCATTATTAAATTATTCATAAATCATTACATGTACGACTCGTTTATTTTAGCATAAATGGTTCGCTTCAAAGAAGGGGCAAATAATTCATTATAATCGACATTCATTACCATTACCATACCCATTTTGGTGACATTCCTCATTCAAAGAGCAGACAGTAAAATTACAAATTTGAAGCACACCCTCAGAAGTGCTAGAAATTTCTGGTAAAATTATCTCTCCATTCATTGTATGAA
>NW_023350657.1:0-264 GCF_001411555.2 Juglans regia
TCACCCCTAGCCGCATGTATGGCTAGCTGTTAATTGTACCGTTCATTAATTTTAAGGGATTGACCATCGATTTCATCTTTTTTAGACACACAACTTCTGCTGTTCAACAGACAGCAATGACCAAATTATTAAAGAACATAGTTGGCAATGTGTGTGTGTATATATATATATATATATATATATATCCTGGTGGCAGAATATCAGTTTCTTGTTTTGGGTCCACACCAGACATACATAATACAATATCGAATATTGCTATAAAAG
>NW_023350658.1:0-262 GCF_001411555.2 Juglans regia
TAAATTCCCGACGTCCTCGTCGGGCCTGTCCATTGTAGGTGGCACGGCTCAAGTCCCACATTTCTGGTTGGGATAGGCTCTGATACCATTTGTAACGCCCCAATAGAAGACCCAAACCACATGGCCTATACTTCAAAAGGACTAGTCAATGATACAATTAGAGCTCCATTGGAACCTTATAAAGAGCAAGAACTTCTCCTTCCCAAGCAATGTGGGATCCCATACACCACCTACCCTTATCCATATCATATGGGGTATCACA
>NW_023350659.1:0-563 GCF_001411555.2 Juglans regia
AAATATTATAGTGATTTTATTTTTTATTTATATATTATAGTGATTTTACTTTTTATTTACATATTATAACGATTTTATTTTTTATTTATATTTCATAGTGATAAATATTATAGTGATTTTATGTTTTATTTATATATTATAGTGATTTTATTTTTTATTTATATATCATAGCAATTTTATTTTTTATTTATATATAATAGTGATAAATATTTTTTATTTATATATTATAGCGATTTTATTTTTTATTTATATATAATAGTGATAAATACTTTTTATTTATATATTATAGTGATTTTATTTTTTATTCATATATTATAATGATTTTATTTTTTATTTATATATAATAGCAATTTTATTTTTTATTTATATATTATAGCGATTTTATTTTTTATTTATATATAATAGTGATAAATATTTTTTATTTATATTTAATAGTGATAAATATTATAGTGATTTTTATTTATTTATATATTATAGTGATTTTATTTTTTATTTATATATTATAGTGATTTTATTTTTTATTTATATATTATAGCGATTTTATTTTTTATTTATATATAATA
>NW_023350660.1:0-559 GCF_001411555.2 Juglans regia
AAGTATCTAATAATATAAAAGTTGTTAGATTTTTATTATATAATTGTATTACTATTAATAAGTGAACAAAAAACAACATGTGAATAACTAATAAATTCTTCACATACTCTCTCTATCTCTCTAGAAACGTCTCATCAATCATCTTGCTAGATAAATCTGCTGCCTCCCATATGCAAGAATCTTCCATATTTATTTTAACTATTAGATAATCTCTGTTGAAACTTCTAGCTAGTTAACTGATTAAGATGTAGTTAAAAACATCTCAAAGGTTGTAAAGGAAGATTATGTAAACAAAAGGTTTCAGAAATTTCCAGGACTATTGGGTCGAGACTGTTGGCAAACCTGGACTCTGATACTATAAAAGATTTAATAAAATAATACTGAAGAGGAGTGCAACAGCTTACAACTTTGTGCATATTTGATTGATATAAATAAAAGTACATGAGTATTAGATTGTTATAGTGGCTACATAAACCTTATAAGTACATATACAAGTTTTAGACTGATCCTAATATAAGATAACGAGTTATCTCTATAACAACTGACTTGTATCCTTATC
>NW_023350661.1:0-243 GCF_001411555.2 Juglans regia
ATATAAGCATTGATATTATGGTTTATAATATGAGATAAAAAAGAAAATGATTTAGTTAAAAATCCTTATTCATATGCTGCTTGTGATAATATGATGATTTGCTTTACACGATGATTCTATCTGAAGTTGGTCATATTTTACTGCCTATTATACATCTTGCAATATTTAATGGTAGACAACTGGGTATACGTGCAGCGCACGTTGCCCTTAACTAGTATATATATATATATATATATATATATA
>NW_023350662.1:0-267 GCF_001411555.2 Juglans regia
AGGCTTCTGGCGAGAGATATACACCCAAGGAGAAAAGAAAAGAGAGAGAGCCGAGAGAGCTCTGAGAGAAAAGAAGAGAGTTGAGTTGAGTGGAGTGTGATCCTTCTCCTTTGTAATATTTTCTTGTGTTCCACTATTTATTAGTGAAGCTCTTTTCTATGGATGTAGGCAGTTGCCGAACCACGTTAATTCTTGGTGTCACTGAGTGCGTGAGTGTACTCTTTTATTACCGCTTTTATCCCTTCCGCTGTGTTGATTTCCCCAACA
>NW_023350663.1:0-6829 GCF_001411555.2 Juglans regia
TAGCTAGTATTAAATCTTATAATTTGATTTCATTAGTAAATAAGTTAGATTTTGTGTTTTAGTCGGACTGATTATTGGGACATTGATGAATTTAGAAAATGTGACGATATTTAAGGGTTACGTGAAGTTAGGTTTTTGAAGAATTAAAATAGGTTATTTTAGCATCTTAGGCTTAAATATTGAAATTGTGTTCGATTGGAAATTTATGAGAATTACGTTATTATGTTATAGGTGACAATTAATAATTGTTTAGCATCTTGAGGAAATTCCTGAAAAGCTAAGAAGTTCAGGTAAGCGGGATTCCTATGCTAGACTTTGCATTAAAATAAAATGAGCTGAGGTTATTTTTGGAAAATATACATATTTGATTTTGAAAAGAAATTTGAACTACTTCAGTTATTTGTTCTGTATTACTTATGAGATTCTGTTAAGAAAAAATTATTTTTTGTCATGACTAGTGTAGGCATGAGCTTATTTTTGAGATTCTGTTTCTGAACTTTGATAAGAGAGCTAATATGAAATTTTATGCATAAATTATGTTGTGATATGATTTTGTCCTGTTCTAAAGATTTTCTGTACTCTGATATGATCTGATGTGATTTTTGAAAACCTCTGGCATAACATTCTGTTTCTGTTTCTGTTTCGTTCTGACCTTACCACGGGTGTAAAACTGTGGCCTCTGTTCGGGTTGGTACCAACTTTTCTATTTCTGGTGCACCCACTTTGGAAACAAAAGTGGTTTTCTGCGTGGTCTTTCCTATGTGCACACTCGGGGCTCCGAGAATGAATAAGAGGAAGATTCACATTCTATTTTTGCTCGGTTAGCTACCGGGGTTTGCACAACCCTACCACGGGGGTTAAATATGGTATTTGTTTTGATATGATAAGATAAGATGTGATGTTTCAGTTTATGCTATGCCAAAGGGAATTTGATTATGAATATTTTTGAACTTTTGCTCTGATATTTTTTATAACATGTTCTGACGCTGCATTTTGAAAACATTATTCTGATTCTGCATTCTGAAAGAAAACATTTTTGTTCTACATTCTGAATTTTGTAAATGCTCATGTTTACATACTTATATGTCCTCTACTTACTGAGTTGTTGATAACTCACCCCTTATCTCTAATTATTTTTCAGATAATTTTGATGATTCAGCTGGAGAACAAGAGTAGAAAGTTTAGCAAGGTGTGATGATCGTAGTGAAATAAGTGCCTGAGGGTCCAAATACTTATTTGAGAGTCGTAGTTAGTAAACTGATTTGTTTTTCGGGTATTTTGATTTGATGAGTTGAAGATATTTTCGAGTTTTTGGAGAATTTCTAATTTATATTATTGGAAATTTCTTTATTGTTCCCATGGAGGAACTTAGATTTTTTGATTGATTGAATGGATTAATATTTTATGGGATTTTTTGGATTTTATAGTTGTATTATTTAAGTTAATTTTAGGTATTAAGAGCTAACTCTCCAGACCTTTGGGATCGGGGCGTTACAGAATTTCCTACAGAAGACCATTTTTTCCTGATTCGGCACTCCGAAGGCCATAATTAGTGATGGCAGGAAGCAATTTTACAATTGCCAATTTGAAGCGCTACTGGCTAAGTATGGATTTACCCATCACGTGACAACACCATACCATCCTTAAAAGAGCAGCCAGGTCGAGGTGTCTAATCGAGAGCTGATGCGCATACTGAAGAAGATCGTGAGTGTCTCTCGGACAGATTGGGCGAGAATGTTAGATGATGCGCTATGGGCCTATCGAATAGCATTCAAAATATCGACCGGGATGTTGCCTTATAGGCCCATTTATGGAAAAGCCTATTATCTACCCATGGAGCTAGAACACAGAGCCTATTGGGCAACGAGAACACTGAACTTTGATTTATAAGCGGTTTGCGAAAAGAGAATACTGCAAATCAACGAGATGGATGAGTTCCGCAATGATGCTTATGAGAATGCATGTATTTACAAAAATGAAACTAAAAGATGGCACGATAAGCATAGTTTGAGAAGGGAATTCAAAGTCGGGCAGAAAGTTCTATTATTTAACTCAAGACTTCAACTCTTCCCAGGAAAGTTGTGCTCTCGGTGGCCGGGACCGTTTGTGGTTACCCGTGTCTTTCCCTATGGGGCGGTTGAAGTCCATCACGAGACAAAATGCACATTTAAAGTAGATGGACGGAGATTAAAACCCTATGTGGATGGAGACTTTAACTCGAAAAAGTGTTCCATCGATCTCGCTAGTAATATATGATGAGAGGATAATGTCTAGCTATAGACTTTAAATAAAGCACTTTTGGGAGGCAACCAAAGTTTTTATTTGTTTTTTATTTGATTACTTTTGCTTAAAATTATTCCTTTTCTTTCATCTTGCAGGAACGAAGAGGCGAGGAGATCTCCAAGGGGTACATAATTGCACCTTCAAGAAAAATATTCAATTGAAAGAATAGAAAAAAAAATCAGAAGAGCATTTCTTACCTTCTCTCATTCTTTGCTTTAGTTTTTCTTCAATTTTTCTCATTGAGGACAATGTAATATTTAAGTTTGGGGGGAAAAAAATTATTTTATTAAAAAAATGATAATAAAAAAAATTAATAATAATAACAATAATAATGATGATGATGATGATGATGATGATGAAAAAAATTGAATGGTTTGATGAATAAAAAGCCTATGATAAGAATATGATTGAAATTGATTATAATTTTTAGGAAAAAATCTCATCACTTAAATCTAGTTGTTAATTCTTTACTTGATCTTGCTTAATTTAATATTTTCTATGTTCAATGAAGCCTATGATAAGAATATGATTGCAATTGATTATAATTTTTAGGAAAAATTCTCATCACTTAAATCTAGTTGTTAATTCTTTATTTGATATTGCTTAATTTGATATTTTCTATGTTCAATGAATGCTTATAATGATCATTAATCGTTTTACATACCTAGAGAAATTTTATGTGAATTTTGTGAATTTGTATGGTCTCAACTTACTTTAGACCTTGTTTGATTACACTCGAGGCGAAATCCTAGACGTAATATTATTGGGAAATTATTAAGGCATTCTTTGGACCAATTGAACCTTTCAAGCTTTCCTGTTTATTATCATTATCCTTAACCACCCATTTGAGCTTTATTGAATTACTAGTAAGGGCAACGTGCGTTGCACGTATGCCCAGTTGTCTACCATTAAATGCTGCAAGATGCATAATAGGCAGCAAAACATGACCAACTTCAGATAGGATCATTGTGTAAAGCAGATCATCATATTATCACAAGTATTTTGACTAAATCATTTCCCTTTCTATCTCATATTATAAATCCTAATATCAATGATTATATCCAATAGTAGTTTTACGAGTTCCGGATAGAATAACATATAATGAGAATCTTGGATCTTGTTAGGCAGCAAACTCAAGAATTGAATGCACTTAAATGAAATATAGCATCCATAAGCAAATTAAGACTATTTCTTTTACTAAAAATAAAATATTGTTTGGTTGAGCTTACCAAAATCTCTTGTTTAAAAGGCTGATGTTTCTAAATAAAACAACACTTGGTGAACATTTTCACTATGAAGGCCACCCATTTTTGTCAATACATACATTTTTTTTGTGAGTATAAACAATTACTTTTGGTTCTCAGTATTTCAAGAGTTTAAAGAATAGATATAATTCCTAAATTCCAAGAACGACATGACAAGATATATTCACATGTTCACTTTCCAGGCAATAATAGGTATTAATTTTTTTTTTTAATTTTTCTTTAGAAATAAAATTTTAAATCTAACGGATGTGAAGCCTCATCTTTTAGATCTGCTTTTTTTTTTTCTAGCTAATTCGTGTTGATTATCTCAGTGTCCTCGTTTCTATTTTTTGTTAATATATACAAATCTGAGATTAAATTTCTCAGAGATCGCCATCTGTGTTTTTTCTCCCTATTTTCTTACAACATTTTTTGAAAATGTTATGAATCTGAAGCCTCATCTTTCAAGTCTGAGCTTTATTTTTTTTTTTCGCCTGATGGGTGCTAGTTTGTTGTTTCTTTATTTTATTTTTTTTATGCGTTGGGATGTTTATTTTCATTGCAAATTTTTAATTTTTGAATGTTTACAAATCTTTCTGTCTTTCTTATCTTCTGATTTATTTCTTATATATGCTTTTCTTTGGTTTTACATACTTTCGTATATCTGATATTTGTTTGGTTGTGGTCTGAACATTTGTAATTCGTGGGTTTTTAGTTTTGTTTTGAGTTTAACAAATGTCTGTAGATGTACAAATGAGGGATAAAGACCAAAAAAGTAGTCGGCAAAAGAAGAAAAAAATACAAGCAAGGGCAAAATTGGAAAAGCAAATGTTAGACAAAAATAGTGTTCATCTAATATTCGCGTTTATATATATGGAAGATAGTTTGGCCTTATATTGTTTGTTCCTTCTTGTAAACCTCATATTCTCTACCCTATTTGAGCTTAAACACTAATTTTCTTACCTTTTAAGAGAACTAAGTTTACAAGTCACAGACTCACAAGAGCATGAAAGACAAGAGAGGTAGAAGGTCTATAAGTATAGTTAATTATAGCCATATTATCAAAATCATAAGTTTGGGGGTGTGAAAAGTCAACTCGTCTACTGTGTAGCCAACAAGAAAAGGCCGATGAGAGTCATCCACAAAGGTAGTCAAAAAGGTATGGAATATTTCCATGATGAAAAAAAAATGAAAAAAGAAAAAGAAAAGGAAAGAAGATGTCTGACCTGCTGAATAGAGGGGTAAAGAGAGAGATACTTGAAAGTTCAATAAAGAGAGGTATGTTGAGAGATTCACAATGATTGAGAAGAGATGTTAGAGGTGAGAGAATGCTCTATTTATCTGTTGGTGTTCAAACTTAAGTTCTCTTGCTCTGTTTGAATCCTAACTTTTCTTTTTAGCCCTCACCCTAACCTTACATTACAAACTTAATAAAGACCTATTGATCTCTGGTGATAGTTTCTGTTCTACATTAGTGGAGAGTGATTTGAAAAGCAAGCCCATGGAGTTTTTAGAGATCCATTATTTATTTACTTGTTTACATAAAACTATCTGGGGAGCTAATGATGAAGTGAGAACGTTGGCTATGCTTGAATGTGGGATGGATAATGCAATGGAATTGAGTTTTGAATTAACTTTTGGACTTGATTGATCTTGAATGATTCTTTTAAATTATAGATTTTAGGCAATATTTGAGGCCATAAATTTTATGAATCAAACCAATGGTTGATTTAATTATTTTTCTGTTTTTCTTTGCTTGAGGGCGAGCAAATCTTAAGTTTAGGGGTATTTGATAAGTGTGATTTTTATGTAATTTTTATTACTCTTTTATTTATAAAAAATGTCAGTTTTCCTTTAATTCTATTGATTTTATTTTATTTCTATAGATTTTTCTTTATTTTCTTGGATTTGAAGGAATGAGAAGATTTAGTGCAAAATGAGAGCATTTTGGTACAAAAGAAGAGACTATGGAGCTAGACCAATGAGAGGCAATGAGATCTGAAAAGGCGAGTAGCTTTACCACTCAGTAGGTTGGCGAGAGGGTTCTATCATCCCAATCAGGAGTCTTTCTTCTCTGTAGGTGAGAAGACTTGGGTGGTTAGATTGGGAGACCAGTCTAAACGACCAACTTAAAAGACCAACCTAATGATATCATGGGCAACAACTAATAAAGGTGAGCAGTTTTACTACTCAGTAGGTTGGTAAGAGGGTTCTATCATCCCGATCGGTGTTTTGAATTATGTTCGATAGGCCCATAGCGCATCATCTAACCTTCTTGCCCAATCTGTCTGAGAGACACTCACGATCTTCTCCAGTATGCGTTTCAACTCCCGATTAGACACCTCGACCTGGCTGCTCGTTTGAGGATGGTATGGTGTCGCCACGTGATGGGTAAATCATACCTTGACAGCGCTAAAATTGGCAATTGTAGGTAGCACCACCTTATCACTAATTATGGCCTTCGGGTGCCGAATCAGGAAAAAAATGGTCTTCTGTAGAAATTCTGCTTAACGCCCCATTTAAAGGTCTGGAGGTTAGCTCTTTAATACAAATGCTTAAATAATACAACTATAAAATCCAGAAAATCCCATAAAATAATAATCCATTTAATCAATCCAAATATCTAAGTTCCTCCATGGGGACAATAAAGAAAATCTCAATAACATAAATTAAAAACTCTCCAAAACTCGAAATTATCCTTAACTCATCAAATCAAAATACTCGAAAAATAAAATCAGTTTACTAACAACGACTCTCAAATAAGCACTTGTACCCTCAGGCATTTATTCCACTTCGATCATCATACCTTACTAAAAGTTCCTACTCTTATTCTCCAGCTGAACCATCAAAATTATCTAAAAAATATATGGAGATAAGGGGTGAGTTATCAACAACTCAGTAAGCAGAGAGCATATAAGTATGTAAACACAGACATTTACAAAATTCAGAATGTAGGACAAAAATGTTTTTCTTTCAAGAATGCAAGAATCAGAATAATGTTTTCAAATGCAGCGTCAGAACATGTTATAAAAAATATCAGAGCGAAAGTTTCAGAAAATATTCTTATTCAAAGTCTTTTGGCATAGCATAATTGACCACCATCATACCAGAATGTCACATCACATCAGAGGCCATGTTTAACCCCCGTGGTAGGGTTGTGCAAACCCCGGTAGCTAACCGAGCAGAAATAGAATGTGAATCTTTCCCTTATTTATTCTCGGAGCCCCGAGTGTGCACATAGGAAATACCACCAGAAAAACCATTTTGTTTCCAAAGTGGGTGCACCAGAAATAGAACAGTTG
>NW_023350665.1:0-208 GCF_001411555.2 Juglans regia
CCCCCCCCCCCTTCCTTGTGCGATTTCTTCTCCTCCCCAGCCCTCCGCCGTGAGCCACCTTCCGGCGACACCGCCCAGCCCACTACCTCCCCCACAGGCCGGCGACCCCACCCCTCTATTTCCAGCCCCTATCTCACCGCCGATAGCCCCCACGCACCACACCAAGCCGCGACACTCCTTGCGCCGCTGCGCCTCCGTCGCGCCACCT
>NW_023350666.1:0-822 GCF_001411555.2 Juglans regia
TTATCCCAAAAACAACTTTTATGATTCATCAAGGCACTATGAGTTTGTAGTGATTCCTTTTTGATTTAACCAACACCAAAAGGCCCACTAAGAAAAATTCTCTAAGAAAATTTGTTCCAGTCATACCTAAGAAAATTTGTCATTGTCTTTTTTTTTTTAAATTAAATTTTGGTTTATAGTAAAACCAAAGAAGACCATTTACTGCATTTAGCCATAGTGTTTAGGGGTGTAAATTTAAACCGAAAAATCGGACCGAACAGAACCGAACCAACCCGTTGGTCCGGTTTTGAACCGGTCCGGTCCGTAACGGGTTCCTATTTTATGAAAACCAGCCGGATCCGGTCCAATTTTTGTTCTGTAGTTTCCGGGACCGGACCGGACCGAACCGGACTGGTTGAAAAAAAAATATAAAATATAATTTTATATATTATACAAAATATCTATATATATAATATATAATTATATATTAAGTTTTTATATATAATATATATAATTATATATATCACATATGAAATAATTTCATATTATAATTTATAAATTATAACATAAAATGTTAATCTTAAATATGAAAATTTAATTGATCATATGCTTTAAACATAATATATATATTAAATTATTAATAACATTTTATCATAAGAAGTAACACTTTATTATATGTTTTTTACATTAAAAAAAATCGAAAAACTGGAACGGACCGGATCGGAAACCAGTAAAACTGGGAGTACCGGTTTAAGAGGGTAATCAAGGCGTAATCAATTTTAAAAAATACAAAACTGGTACATACCGGTTCGGTCATAGATTTTATCCAAAACCAGATTGGGT
>NW_023350667.1:0-253 GCF_001411555.2 Juglans regia
ATATATTAATATTTAATATATATAAAATATTTTGTATAAAACTTATATATAAAAATATTATTTTTTATTTTTTTTAATCAACTGGTCCGGTCCGGTTCGGTCCGGTCCAAAAAATTCCGGAACCGGAACCGGCCGGTTTTTACGTTTTAAAAACCGGTTCCGGACCGGACTGGTTCAAAACCGGTAAAACCGGTCCGGTTCGGTCCGGTCCGGTCCGGTTTTCCGGTTTTTCGGTTTGAGTTTACACCCCTAC
>NW_023350668.1:0-545 GCF_001411555.2 Juglans regia
TTTTTTTTTTTTTTTTTTTTTTTTTTTTTTTTTTTTTTTTTTCTGCACAACCTCTTTTCTTGAAGTCTGTGATTCTTAATCTTTCTTTCTCGAAATGCCTACTGGAAGTTCTACCGATTCTGTCATCACAAATCCATCAGATATCTCATCAAGTCCATACTATCTACATCCAAGTGATAATCCTGGTGCACTTCTTGTCTCAGAAATCTTTACTGGAGATAACTATGTTGCTTGGAGCCGCTCGGTCACCATTGCTTTATTTGTCAAGAATAAAGTGGCATTCATTGATGGTTCAATTCGACCTCCAAACATTTCTGAATCTGTTCTTCACACAGCTTGGTTGAGGGCAAATAACTTGGTACTTTCTTGGCTTATAAACTCCATTTCTAAAGATATTCGAAACAGTTTGCTCTATGTAAATTCATCTCTTGATCTTTGGAATGAATTAAAGACTTAGTACTTAAGAAGTGATGGACCAAGGGTTTTTCACCTTGAAAAATCTTTGAGTTGCATCAACCAAGGTTCTTCCTCTATCACTGAGTATT
>NW_023350669.1:0-264 GCF_001411555.2 Juglans regia
CCAAGCCACTCGGGTTTGGGGCGTTACATTTATTTTTCTCGTACAAGTATTATTAAAGCATTTAATCTCCAGACGATAGTATTAGTGTCTTGGAATCTTGATGGTTGAATCCTAGATGCTCGTCTTGATTTCGCTGGTCAAGCCAGCCCCCATCAACCATTAGGTCATGCCCATTGACAAATCCAGAATCATCAGACGCAAGAAAGAGTACAGCATCCGCCACATGTCCCAGTTTCGGTGCAACTCCTTTTAAGCTTGAATGCG
>NW_023350670.1:0-540 GCF_001411555.2 Juglans regia
CCCTGTCCCCCCCCCCCCCCCCCCCCCTGCGCATGGAGAAGGCCTAGCGGGGGCAGGGGCGGGATGACCCTAGCGAGGCCTCACCCTGCCCCCTGCTCCATTCCACATATATAAAAAAATATTTTTTTTATATTTATATATATAAATAAATATATTGTATATAGATATATACAATTTATTAAAGACTTGAAGTTGTATTCAAGCCATTGGATTGCCTTGGCCGCTCTAAAATCTAACTCTAATGAGTTTAAGTTCTTTTTGTATTTATAAATTTTAATTTATAATTTTAATTATATTATAATTTGGGTCTACAAAAATATTTTTGGACCAAATTTTTTTTTAGACTCAATGTGTTGGCTTAGGCGGGGGGCGGGGCAGATGGGGTTTTTTTCTCCGCCCCCCAGCATCGGGGTGAGGGAAAAAACCCCACCCCTAGCATGATGCAGGGCGAGGTGTGGGGAAGGGTACCCCCTGCCCCGCACCATGTGGATAACACCCCTAGTCCTCAAGCGGTTTGATGGGTTTACTCCACCATGTAGA
>NW_023350671.1:0-540 GCF_001411555.2 Juglans regia
CTTCCTCATGATACGTCCCTCATTAATTTTCAGGTAACCTCATTCAAAAATAGTCTATATGTGCCAATTTCTATTCCTTTTATTTTTGCATTTCTATGCACAGTCTTGGTTTTTTTCTCAAACTAATTATACAAAAAAATTATTTATTTATAACCAGTTAATTATAGCAAAATTATTATTTACGACTATAATTAGTTATAAATAATATTTTGATTGTAATAAATTAATCACAAAAATTTGTTTTTCTTGTAGTGATATATATATATATATATATATATATATAAAATTCTATTCCTAAGCCTCATACACCACATATCATCCTTTTTATGATTTCTTTAATTTTATTCTCTTACCAAATGTGTGGTATATGAATTATAAGTAGAATAATTCAATTATTTTAAGAATAATAAAACCAAAAAAAACTTTAAAAATATTTTAAAAAAATAAAAAAATTTTGATGTGTGGTGTATGGACTTATGAATAGCAATGCTATATATATATATATATATATATATATATATATATATATATATATATATA
>NW_023350672.1:0-229 GCF_001411555.2 Juglans regia
TCCCCCTCCGGTTTCCAGCCCCAGCCGCGCCGCCATTAGCCTCCACGCATCACACGAAGCCGCGGCATTCCTTGCGCCACTGCGCCGCCACTGCGCCGCCACTGCGCCGCCGTCGCGCCACCTCTAGCCACCATCTTCTCACCACATCATCATCAACCTTCTAGCAACCTAATGCACCCATCCTTGGCTCCGATCTGTCACTGGTGAAGTCCCATCTATCTCCATCTCA
>NW_023350673.1:0-537 GCF_001411555.2 Juglans regia
AACCTCAACTGTTCTGGGCTTAGAACCAGCTACCGAAATGTTAGTCATGGACAGGCCTGTATTGACCTTTGATATAAAGGATGAGCCTAGTCTGCCTTTCCTACACTCTTAAATTTACCTGCTCTGTGGCTAACTCAATCCTAGGCTTCCTAGGCCTAGCAAACAACAGAATCCAGAGGAGACGAGGTTGGAAATGTTCAAATCACTCAGCTTCAAATTTCGAGTCAGGGTATGATGGCTACAAGATCATTGAATTGAAGTTCATAGTTATTCTGACTCGCTTTATCTTCAGATTACAGTTTTTTATTTTTTTATTTTTTTTCCCCTTTTTTTTTACTTTTCTCTGTAAATTAGATGGTTCTTCTACTTGGCCTCAAAAGAGTAGCATGACTTGCACTGGTCCCTGGGCAAAATCCATGAATCAGGAACTCCAATGCAGATTTCATAGAACCTTTTTTCTATAGCCATGCTGCATGAAACTAAAGACTCACACACCACCCCCCCCCCCCCCCCCCCCCCCCCCCCCCCCCCCCCCCC
>NW_023350674.1:0-1573 GCF_001411555.2 Juglans regia
GTGTTTCATACGTCTTTGGGTCTTGTTCCGACAACTCAGGTCTTCAGATGCGGGTTTGCAAAAGATAGGAAAGAAGGCAACTAAGAGAGGCCGGCCTTGGGATTGGGGAGTCTCCGATACCTTTCTCGTACATGGGACTTGCTATTTATGCCATAAGTCTGGGAGATAGATTGTGTCTGTTCCATGGAGTCCATGTCCTTCGTACTGTTTCCTACGTCAGAGTTATTTAATGTGGCTTGGCTCGACGACGGCATCATTAATGTGGGGTGTATGTTAGGGACCTCGGTCTAGTCCCTAAATACTATGTTGTCCTCGCCTTGATTCTCCTTGTGGTAACTGAAATGAATAGCCCTCTTGCTTGGCCTTGAGCAATATGTGGCAATGATGAAAACCTAGGTTAATGGAAGTTTGGTGTTTAGTGATGGAATAATGTATGATGATGATAAAAAAAAAAGGTGATCTAAGTGATGAACCCAAGCAATTGAGTAGTGAGGCACGACTAGGATGAGTGCTCTTGGAGTTGGCGCCACTTGTAATGCAATTAGGGTTTAGATGATGAGTAAGGCTAGGTTTTGGATGGAAGAAGGTTTTCCAAAATTGTAGGAGGCAATTTGAGAGTGATGGGTTTCAATTATGGCAAGATGGAATGGATTGATATGAAGAATGAGAGATTCTAGGATGGTTCCTAGAATTACGGGATTAATTATGGTAAGTATGACCGGTTGGCCAAATATGGGGATTTTCGGATATGGAAGGGAGTTAGAATTCCTATGAAAGGTGGAGATTTTAGCTAGGGTAAAAAAAGGATGGAAGAATGGTAATTGATGGTGTAGCCGAATATGCTAGATAGGGTAAACACTATGGTGGTTGAATAATGTATTTGGGAAGATGGAATGGATGCAATAAAATATATGAACACAATGGAAAATATATGAACACTCAAGAACTTTGAAGAACACAAAGATAAACAAATCAACTTTGATTCACGAATTGCACAAAGTTAAAAAGAAATCTCATATATTGATAAAATGAATTACACCTATTCACGAATTACAGAGTGTGATTCTCTCTTTATGAATTCACGAAGTGCACCCAAAAGAGTCCAAGTGCATATGTAATGAAAATGTGATCTCAAGAACAATAGTCGTCCTCTAGAGAAATTGTCAAAAGATATAAATGAAATGACTAAGGATCATATTTATAGAGATTACAAAGTGGAAACTCCCAAAAGGTCCATTAGAAAATAATTAAATAAAAATAAATGAAAGTAATAAAATAATCTTGCAAGGGCCATGGTGGCCCGTGGCATGGAATGACCATGGATGAGCTAGTGTGGTTCATGGCCCATGGCTGGGCTGGTCTGTCTCATGGTCGTTGGGGCACAACATGGTGTCGTGCATTGCCTGCTGATGGGCATGACATGGTGCCATGCATGGGCCTGCTAGTGGGCACGATATAGTGATATGCATGGCCTGCTGGTGGGTACAACATGGTGATGTGCGTTGATGCTGCATGGCTCAGACAGGTGGCCTGGGCATTGATGCTGCAAGGCACGGGCTGGTGCCGGGCACTG
>NW_023350675.1:0-236 GCF_001411555.2 Juglans regia
CGAGCCTGCCCCGCTAGGCATGGGAAATAAGAGAAGAGAAAATAGTAACAATCGGGACAGTTGTTGAGGTCTCAACCCCTTGGGAGCCAAGCCAAACCAGCAAACAACCCATCGTCGGCCGAGAGCACGCGAAGGAATCTAGTGCTAAGAAGCACCAAACACCATGCCACACTCACACCTCAAGGATGCCATGCACGAGGATCGAACCCCCACGAAGATCAACGCATCAAGAAGGA
>NW_023350676.1:0-2120 GCF_001411555.2 Juglans regia
TAAAATCATCGAAGTTCAATCAATAATTTTTATAAAATTGAATTTATTTTGAATTAACTTACATGATTATGTTAGTTACTTAAATTTATTTTCTTCTAAATTATGCAAGAAGATTATATTTTAGAATTTTTAATCTATATTCAAATAGCAAAAGGGAAAAAAAAAGGATAGTAAAGTAATAATAAATGAGGTGTAAGAGTATCACTATCCTTTAGTGGTGGGTCTTGCTCACAACCTATTTTGACATGCATGTATGTTTGCATAAAAATATAATCTGCAAGGGCACAAAATCGTAACAAATAGTAAATTGTTTTAAAGAAAACGTTATCAAACCCACATGGAATAATTATGCTATTGAATATTGAAATTGACTAAATTAATTACTATTTGGAAAATCAAAATTTGAAGAATGATTTATCTAAATTAAACTGAAGAAAAGAACATTAAAACTAAGATTTTAAAAATAATAATAATAGATCTAGAGCATTTGACTTCACCAAGAAAATCTCACACAATTTATTCTTTCTTATTATAGAATCTCATTTATCCCAAGTTGATGATAAAAATCCATTGACTATTCAGTATTTCCTCTCGAACAATACCAAAAATATTTTCAACTAATAACTTCATATCTATATGTGAATTTAACTAATTAGATACTCATTGAGTTCTTTGGATTTTTCTTAAAAATCACAATAGTCGTGGTAAACCATCTATGCTTTCGCTTAACTAATGTCGTTTAATCCTAGAGCTTTAATCGTAAATCACCTCTTGGTCTCATTGTAATTCAAAAGATCAAATAATAGTTAGCTAGAAAATTGTGAGCATTAATAATAAGGAATAAACACTCAATCATGAAAATATTGAAAATAAAATGACTTGGAATATAAACTGTGTTCAATGCTATGCTACATCAAAACTCTAGAAAATAAAATTAGTTCATAATGAAATTAAAAATGAAAAGAATAAAACTGGTGTTCTTCGTTGGAGTCAGTTGATGAAACATGCAGCTCTCGCCTCTGCTTCCCAAATCTGTCTTTTTGAAAAAAACTCAAATAATAAACTCTGAACTATTAAAACATAAACTTAGACTCTTTAAAACTCCAAAACTAAAACTAAGATTACGAACCAAGACTCTCTATTCATCCCATAAGACGAGATTAAATAGATGTCAAAACTCAAACTCGGAAATAAAATAAATGCGGCTACAATCTAGTGTAAAAATCTAGAAAGTAGTTTCTAAAGATAGATATTAATATAAAAAGAAATTATCCCAAAAATATCGAAATTATTTAAAATGGAAGATTCAGTGATATGCGGCTTGATTTGTGGAGATCGGGAGGATTTGATAGCTAGTAAATTGATTACAGAACTCGAAAAAATCCCATCGGATAGATGTTGTGTGCGCTGAATAAAATTGGCGGGCGTGGAGGTTACAAATAAACGGGCGTGGAGATCACAGATGAATGGGTGTGGAGGTCACAAAGACCACATGACCCTCTTCTCGCCTAGTTCAGATCTTGTTGCCTCTCATCTGTCTTGATCCGTAATCTCTTCTTTTGTACCAAAATGCTCTCATTTTACACTAAATCTTCTCATTCTTTCAAATTCAAGAAACTAAATAAAAATATGTAGAAATAAAATAAAATCACTAGTATTGAAGGGAAAATTATATTTTTCATAAATAAAAGAACGATAAAAATTACATAAAAATAACACTTATCAATGTATTAAAAGAATAATAATTTTTTTTAAAATAGTGTTGTTTAAAATTTTTTACATCACACATTATTTATATGGTATAAATTGATTTATAATATTTAAAATTTAAAATTTGTTTTATATATTAAATTATGAAATGTAGATAATTTATAATGTAAAAATTTTCAAATAGCTCAACATACGACCCAAGCTCAATCCTATCCTTGTTTTCCTAATTTTTTTTTTAGAAAAAATCTATTCATCATTTTAATTTATATTAATTTATTATTATTTTATAATGTAACATTAGATGATAGGTTTATAAATACAATATAATAAATAATTTTTAATTATTTAATGTCATATAATGTTATGTCAATGAAAATGATGAATAATATTATTATTATTATTACGACGAA
>NW_023350677.1:0-969 GCF_001411555.2 Juglans regia
ATGCAGCTTAAGAGGACCACCTCTTCTTTCTATTTCTCTCTCTCTTTCATTATTTTTTTAAAAATAATTATATAATTCAAGATTATAAATAATCCTAATAATAATACAATTCACAATTATAAATATATATATATTTTTATGTACGTATTTATCTATAACATATGGGCAGTGCTACAACTCTCGCTGGGCTGCAGCTTGTATTTACTATTTATATGTATTTTTTTTTCAAGTTATTTTTTATATAGATTTTTTAATATTTTTTAAATATAAAATAAATTTAGAACATCATTAAAAATATTTTCTTAATCAAAAAGTAAAAAAAAATTATTAAAAAATATTTTCTTAATCACAAAGTAAAATAAAAATTATAAAAAATATTTTTTATTTTACTTCGTGATTAATAAAGTATTGTTTAATAATATTATGATTTTTTTTTATAAACGATGATGCTAGAGCCCCAGCGGGGAGCCGCCGGCTCTAACATAATGTTTTTTCATGCATTTTTTAAAGTTATTTTTTATATAAATGTTTTTAATACTTTTAAATATTTTAAATAAAATAAAATAAACTTAAAACATCATTAAAAAATACTTTCTTAATTAGAAAGTAAATGTTTTTTAATAATTTAATAAATTTTTTATTTTTAAAAAATATTTAAAATTATTAAAAAAATCTATATAAAAAAACACATATAAAAAAAAAATACAGGAACCCTCAACGGCGAGAGTTCCCGGCAGGAGCCCCAACGAAGCTCTAGCATTATTCATAACATATATCTGCTGCCTCCTCTTTTAAAATTCTTATCAAAGGCCCACCATGTCTTAAAGGGCAGTTCTCTATTATTTTTAACACGGTGGAGTATTCCCCTTTCTCTACCAAAATTAATTTGGAAATTAAAATCAACTCTATTGGGAAAAAAAAAAAAAAATCTAATTCAAGATCTCTGACATTTGTCATGTAATGCAAGAT
>NW_023350678.1:0-1892 GCF_001411555.2 Juglans regia
GTGAAAATTACGTATTTTTTTTAAAAAAAATAAGTTTCATTATTAAAAAATAATTTTTTTATATAATTTTTATATTTATTTATTTATTTCAAAAGAAATACGTTATATTTATATACTCTATAATTATAAATATCATTTACATACAAGTTATGCTTCCTATAATATTTCTAAACTACGAACTTAACGTTTAAACGGATAAAATACCTAAAAATTCTTCAACTTATCGTCTAATTTATAATAAAGAAATTATAGAGATAAAATCTTCTATAATTTTCTTTATAATATTTTTAAATGAAGGGCATTTTCAAAGTAATAATATTCCTAAAACTCCCATAACTATTTTATACGTTATTTTTAAAAAAATACTATCCGTTTATGACAAAATTGTAAAACATATTGTCTATAATACTACTTGATTATCTGAAATTTACCGCTTAGATAGTCATCTTGAAATGGTATGCCACATGGTTTATTAAAATAATTAAAAACATAAACACAAATTGGGTAGAGGAAACCTATGTATATCAATTTTAACTTTTCTATCAAGGGTACTTATGTCCAATTTTTAATAGAGAGGTTACGTTGCAAATTTTTGATAGTCAAAATTGATACTTTGGGGCAATTATAAATTGAAAAGGCTTTTTATATTTATCCCAAACTAATAATAATTGAAACGACCTACAGACTTTTAAAAACAACTTAAAATAAGAAGAAATATCTTTACATGCAATTGTTTTAATCAACTAATGTGATAATGCAATTATTTTGCACTCAAGTAATATAATAGTCTTCTTTTGATAAAACATATTGTGTTCATTAATAACGAACATTATAACTTTGATATGAAACATATATAACAAATCAACTACAACATTAATAGCTCATCAATACACAACTGTGACTGACATGGTCTAGTCCATGCTGCAAACATCTACAGACCACCGTCTGATAGACATCACAACTCTGTTCAAGACAGAGTTTACAAAAGCCATTCTTTGTCTAAAACGGAATAGATGACACACTCTATGGACAAAAATTCAAGAGACTGTGTTTTTTATTTTTATTTTTCTAAAACAAAAGATATAATAGAAATTAAAGATACATAAGAAAAAATGAATTATATCTTGGAAAGACATAGAACCGCATTTTCAACATTGGAGGAAAAAAAAGAACGCGCCACCTTGAGAGTATGACGGTCAATTAGGTCTAAAGTAACCAGTGGCACTAGAGCCAGAAAAGCCACGTGTAGCTGCAGAAGAGTATCGTTAGCGGTGGCGCGTGGATTTCACGGGCCCACTTTGGATTACGCCGTGCGTGTGACTCACGCGCAGCACCATTCAGTGAAATTCTTTACCTGTTTGAGGGATCGACACCTTGGAAAACCTACGGTAGGGTGCGTGGTGGTCGCTGGATGCCGGAGAGTAGTAGATCGGCCTTCCGTCATACTTAGTTCTTAAAAAAAACCAAAAAACGAAAAGGAAAGAAGAAAACTAGAGAGGAGATGGAGGAGGGATGAAGGAGGAAGAAGGGGGGAGCTCCATTTGCACAAGTTTTGATTTGGTGGTAGTTTCTAAAAAAAAACTAATATAATAGTGTTACTCCATCTAAAATAGTAAAATTTTTATTTAAATTTTAAATTATGCATAGTTTATCTATTTACAATAGAATTATCATTACTCTAGTAATATAACATAGACACAATATTAATTTTATAATTATAATGCAAAAAATCTATATACAATCAATTTTACGTACTTCTTACACACTCTATTAATGTGATTGATTGCGTTATTTTTTTAATATTAAATAATTAATTTGACCAATCAAATTAATAGAGTATATAAAAAATATATAAAAAAATGATTGTATATAACAGAACTCTAATTAAGGAG
>NW_023350679.1:0-6635 GCF_001411555.2 Juglans regia
GGTATTGTCGAAGAAAATGATATCCTTATTACTTCCGATAACTGTTTTTTTATCCATTTAATTTTTTTTTTCTTCTCTCTATCTTCTTTCTTCTGAAATGGATTGTGAGAGATTTGTATAATAGTTCCCTTGCGATTTGCTCAGCCCGCCCAAACCAAACCAACCCGAGCCCAAACCCCTCTCTCTTTGGCTTTGTTTGGTTTTCAAATTCATCTTAATTCATCTCAACTCATCATTACAATTTTTTCAAATCTCAATACAAAATATAATAAATAATTCAACTTTTTCAAATCCTAAAATAATAATAATATTAAAAAATAATATTCTAACAATATTTTATCATCTCAACTCAACTCACTTCAACATCCAAACACTACCTTTATCTTTCCTTTGCTCTCTCTCCTATGTTAGGGTCTGATATTGAGAGGAGTAGAGCCGAAAATGTTTGAATCTGAGATTCCCGAAGGATCAATGCGAAAATGAAAATTGAAAGGCAACCATTGAGAGTAGGTGAGAGGAGGAGAGGTGCGAAAATAAAAGAAAAATAAGGAGAGAAGACTTTCAGCATTTGAAAGAAAAAGAAAAGTTTTAATTACATTTTGTCCCCTCAAACTTTACTCAATTCATAATATGCTTCCAAAACTAATAATTACATCAAAGTGGACCCTCGAACTTACAAAACTTCCAAATCCCCCATTCCCTCTACTAGCAGCGTTAAATATAATGAAATCAATGCACATTCTGCTCATGTGCATAACATTCACTGCAAAGATGTAATTTTTATCTAATTTATTATCATTGCTCATATAAAATATAAAATAATATATGCTATCAATTAATAATAAATCATAAATCATTAAATAATTTTTTTATTAATTTATATATGGTTAATAAATGTCAAATAATTTCATTGTTTATATAGATTATTTATACTTGCTTGTAATTTAGGTATAAAATAATTTTATATATGGTTAATGATTAATGATTTATTATTAATCGATAGCATATATTATTTTATATTTTATATGATCAATGATAATAAATTATGTGAAAATTACATATTTGTAGTGAATTTCCGTTAGATTTGACATTGTTGGTAGATGGAAGGGGGGATTGAGAAGTTTTGAAAGTTAGAGGGTTTACTTTGATGCAATTATTAGTTTCGGAGGCACATTATGAATTGAGTGTAAGTTCAAAAAGGCAAAGTGTAATTAAGCCAAAAGAATAAATAATGCCAACATTGGATGGGTAATAAAGATTAAAGCGGGTTGTTATGGTGTAGTAAGTGTATCATCACCCATTATCGAAATCTACTAAAAGAGTAGTGATACCTTTACTATTTCATACTATTGTTATGCTACCTACGTTGTTTTTTTTTTTTTTTTCCCACCTTTAGCACAGTTAACAGAACCATTTAAAATTTAAAATCACATCTCATATTTTGCATCTCTCCCTTCCTCATCAACCCTCCTCTCCTCCACATCGCACCTTTTCCCTCCTTACCCTTCAAATTTCGCGTCGCACCTCTCTCGGCATAGCCACCGTTTGACGGCATCACAAACATTTAAAAAATCATAAGCCAAGCCTCCTCTCCTTTGTGTTGAGCCTCCCGACGTGGCCGCCGTTCAACAATGCCGTTGAAGGTCAAATACCCATCGAACCCATTCCTTCACCTATCTCCCACTCTCTCTCTCTCTCTGAAGCTCTCCATTGTGTTGCAGGTCGAGCCTCTTCTCCCCTTTGTGCATTGCGCATCCCACAGTGTGGCCATGGCCAATGCTCAATAATAGGGAAAGTCAATGGGCTTTGTCTATATAAACAAGCTCAAGTCTCCATATTGCACACCAATATGGAGACCTTTCTTTGATTTGATGAAGCCTATTCTTTTATTTGTTTGAAGATAATAACTCGACTTCCTCTATGAAAGTGGTTGTGACGAGCAAGACTTTTTAGGCTTTTGTGTCAATTTTTTTTTTTTTTAGTGCCCAAGAGGGTTTCGGCCCTTGTAGGAAATTAGGGTTTTTGAAGCCCAATGAAATTAGGGCTCACGCCCAACTTAAGGTTTATACATGGTGTTTGACATCCAATGAAGTTATGTATAGAGCTTGATGAATCTAGATGGAAATACGGGAAAAGAGGTGAGAATGAGCTAGGTTTTGGCTTACACGCCTATCATAGGAAAATCTAGCACATTTTTGCCATGTGTCACGCATGCATGAAGATCTTTGCTTGTAGAAGGAAACCTTTGACACATGTCACCATGGGGAAGGAACCTAGAAGGAAACAATTAGGAATATGGGAAAGTGGAACTAAGAAAGGCCAAAGGTCATGGACGACAACAATGGGGGAGTAAGAAGGTTGCTTTTTGCCAAGTGTCTTCCATGCATGAAGGTAGGTAAAAAGGTTTTCTTGGAAAGGAGCAAAATCAAGCTTGGAGGGAGGCTACACACCCAAGGCTTCTAGAAGGATGTTTTGTGTAGGAAATCCCTTCAAGTGGATGGCTAGGGCAAGGGTTTTTGTGCCAAAGAGGACCAATCACTTGTTTGTCCAAAAGTGTGTTGAAAAACAAATCTTCTAAGGAAGAGTAGGGTTTCGGCAGCCCATGCAATGCACACACACTCCACATCCCACTTGGCACACATGCACCATTGTAAGACATGGAGGGAAATTTGAGTTTAGTAAAAGACCCTTTAGCCATAAGATACATTGAATCAAGACAAGAAAAGAGAGGGTAAAAGAAGAAGTGAGGTTTGGTTGAGGAAAGGAGGACGCCACATACTAGAAGATATTTTAGGGTTTCCAACTTGAGCTAATGATGAGCTAGAGGAAGAAGGTAGTAGGGCTACACGCCACTTGGCAATCATGCATGAGCTTGCTTCATGCAAGAAAGCCCTTGAGTGTCTATAAAAGGGAAGAGTCGAAAACCCTAGGACCCTTTTGGCCATCTTTATGTTTTGCTCTTGTAAGTTTCAGTCACCCCCTTTTTTTCTAAGTACCCACCACTTTCTCACCATCCAAACAACCCGTTGAGAGTAAGGAAAGTGAAGGGACACATGCAAGAAGATGACCTAGAAGGTATGAAACCAACTTCTCTTTTGTTACCCACACACTTTTGCACGGCTTCAAGGAAGAGAGGTCTCGATTTTGAGTCAAGTTCATCTAGAGTTTATGCTCTCACACACGCACACTTGAGCTAGAAGAAGAAAGTTCATGTTTGAGGAAAGTTGGTAACGGCACCAGAAAGTAGTAGCTAGGGTTTATATTGAAGGCAAGTTTCAGATTTTAAAGAGAGAAGGGCTCAAAAACTTGAATTTTCTTAGAAAGAAAAAGGTGTAAGAAATGCTACACATGAACACTTGGTTAGGGTTTTTCTTGAGTAAGGATTCTAACTAGTATTATATATGAATTTTTAGCTTGCTATTATTAAAAATACATTTTGGACTTGTGTAAGTATACCTCTAACTTGTACTTGTATATTTTATGCATATGGTTCGTGACCTTGTTGGTTGATATAGTTTTTGTATGATTGTTTGGAACTTGATGTTCTTCCATGTGTTATGAACTTCTTTGTTATGATTATTTTAAAGCATGATGGAAATGGTTTAAGGGCGATGCGTATGATATGAAAAAGGGAGTAAGAATATCATGTTAGGGTTAAGTTTCTACTAGGTTTGTCTATGCATGAATGGTTGTCACTCAAATGTTTTAGTATGAGGCTAAACTCAAGAAAATATTGTCCATAACCACAAGGAAAGGTTTCGGCCACCTATGAGAAATTCTTTATTAATTTATGTTCAATACATTAGAAGATTTCAAGTTCATGATAATTGATTAAAATGCATGTCTATTAAGATAAGAGGTTTCGGCTAACCCCTTGAATGAAGCATGATCATTGGGGTCTTAAGATTGAGGTGTTACGATGATGTTTGGTTAGGTTAGGGTCCTATGTGTTTCGGCCCTTACATGATAATAATTGAAATGTATGCCTTTGATTGGTTCATATGCCTTGAATTGTTATAAGGGAACATGTTCGCATGTTCTAATATTTTCAAGCTGTAATGGGATATGCATTGCATGTATGGATGCTTTATGTTATGATGAACATTTCGACATTCATGGTTATGATGAAGCATTGTGGTATTTCATGTGTCTCATGAAAGTACTAAGGTCCATTGTCATGTCACATGCATTGGGATTGTGAAAACCCTTTTTGAAAGGAAAAAGAGTCTTTTTAAAAAGTAAAATTTTTATCACGACCTCAAATGTTGGGACGGGGGAATGTCCTAGTAGAACTCTTATGTTCTCTCAGGAATGTTTAAAATGGAGGGATACCCCTGGGTCAACGAAGTACAGTTGGCGAAATACTATCTGCGAATCTCGAATGGTACCTAAAAGAAAAGGATACCGGAGCGGGATTGTACCTAAAGCTAGTGGGTGCACCTACGGTGAAGGTGAAATGCAAACTGCTGTATATGAAAGACAAGATGTTGCCACCTTGGTCAAAATGGCCAATGGTTGGTGCGGTAACTAGTGGGAAACACAAAGTGCATAGGGGAGCCGTGAGGTATCCAATGTTATGTTATGATATAATATGTTATAAGTCAAGAAACGCTATGAGTTCATAAGTATGACATGAAGAAAGCATGTTTTCAAAAGTCAAGGTTATGAAAGTCATGTTTTTATACAAAGTCTTTGAAAGGTCAAGAGCATATGTCATGTCCATGTCCATGCATTCATTGTTAAGTTTGCTGCATATGCTTATAATATCTGTTGCACGTTATTTGTTTACTTATTGAGATTTTTTGAAATCTCACTGTTGTATTTACCCATTATCATTCCTCACTCGGAATGATAGAAATTTTGCCAGGTACTTAAGACCCTTGAGTATGGACAGGATCGGTGAAATAATTAAGGACGAGTTCACTGTGGAGGCTCGCCGACAATCCACTATAGAGTTGCTTAAAGTGTCAGCACAGCGACTCAAAAAGATAGTAGCTTTTATTAATGAGTCAAATGTTGGTATTTTATCACTGGACCCTCAGAAGATGTTGAGGCTCAAGCAGGATATGAGTTTTGTATCAAAGCATTTAGAACAAGCTAAGAAATCTGCCGTAGAGGCTAAGGAGGTAGCCACGAAATTGGGGTTGGAGATAGATGTTCGCCCATCTAGGGGAATATTCTTAAGTTTGCTTGAGGATGAGACCCTAGTTCTAACTCATTTCACTTTTGGGAAATGATCGTCTGTCTAAGTTTTTAAAATGTTTGGTCCCGTGTTTTGGGAGTTCTTTAGAAACTCATAAAAACTATGTTGACTCTTTTGGTTTTATGCACAAGTATTGTGATCTTATGTTTCACTACCATGATTAATATTTCCTTATAATTGACTTAAGTTGACTTTCCGTTGCGATATGCTTCATACTGTTAGCTATCAGTAGGTTCATTTCATGTTATCTGTCATGTACGAGGGGCAGGTAACCCTGGTGTTGCATGTCCCGGCATTTCAATTTCCGTCAAATCCCAAGCTGGGGCTGGGGGCGCCACAATGGTGGTCTGGAAAGGTTAGGATTTTCTTTGCCTCTTTATGTAATTTTAAACCATGATATTGACTTGCTTATTCTTTTTGTGGGGTTAATGTTTTCTTGACAACTAATGGGTCTTATGCAAAATTTTAGCTTTCCTTGCTCTGTGTCGATAGTTTTAGTGCCTAATTGAAATTGGTTTTCATGAATGTCTTCCATTGTTCAGTGATTGTGAAGTTTCTTTCAAGTTTTGAGTTTGAGGATAGCTTTTATATGGCGCTAAAATTATCATGTTTCTCGTACCTCGTTTATGATCCCCTTTCAATTAGGCACTAAAATTATCGACACAGAGCAAATATCATGGTTTAAAATCACATAAAGAGGCAAAGAAAATCCTAGCCTTTCCAAACCATCATGTTCACAGAGGATGTCAAGTTATTATCTTCAAACAAATAAAAGAATAGGCTTAATCAAACTAAAAAAGGTATTACAACTTCCGATTATTGATGTGGAATATGGAGACCTGAGCTTATTTATATAGACAAAGCCCAATGACTTTCCCTATTATTAAACGGTGGCTATGGCCATGCCGTGGGATGCGTGACACACGAATGGGAGAAGAGGCTCGGCTTATGATTTCTGAGATGTTTGTGACGCTGTCAAACGATGGCTACATTTAGAGAGGTGCAATGCGAAATCTTTGGGATGAGAAGGAGGGGAGAGAGATGTGATGCGAAGGAGGGGAGGAGGGCTAAGGAAGAAGGGAGATGTGCGAAATTTGAGGGGAGGAGGGTTGAGAAGGACAGGAGAGCTGCGAAATCTGAGATGTGATTTTGAATTTCAAATTGGGTTCTGTTAGCTGTGTTAAAAGTGAAAGAAGAAAAAAATAAAAAGGAGAGCCACATGAATAGTATAGTAGTAGTATAGAGTAGTAAATGTATCATTATCCATAATAAAAGATCGGACGTAGGGACAGTGTTGGAATTCATATAATAGTTTGGACCAAAATGTATCTCTACAGATCTTTTGTTGAACTATCGCAGATATTGATTGGACTCAAGTAGGCGCCATGAAACTTGGAACCTTTTAAGATCATTGAAGGTACCAAGTGATAAA
>NW_023350680.1:0-217 GCF_001411555.2 Juglans regia
TGTTAGGGACCCCGGTCAAGTCCCTAAACACTTGCCTTGCTAAGCCAATAGTAACCTTGAGATGACCGAGTCCAAGTCCTTCTCTTGCTTGGTCCACGTCCAATGTAGGTCAAGATGACCAATGTGTCAATGGGAGAAGATGTATTTCGGCTAGAATTGATAAATGATATTAAGATTGGATGATGTAAGTGTAGGGTTGGATGATGGGTGATGCACG
>NW_023350681.1:0-530 GCF_001411555.2 Juglans regia
CCCTCACCCCTGAGGCGAACCCACCTCACCCGCGGCCCTCCTCCCCCCACCTCTCGCAAGCAAGCCCTCCCCTCACCATTAGCGTTGTCCGATTCCTACCCTCACACAGGTGTTGACCCTCCTCCTCTCTCAACGACAACCCATAATCTGTCATACTTATGGCACCCTTGAGCTAAAGCCTTACCCACCTCTCAGTTGGGATGTGATTGGACTCTTCACCCTCTTAGCCAACGACCGGCCACCAATCATGAATGTCGATAGTGATGTTATTTCTTATGAATTGAATTTGTGATAATGGATTTTTTTATGCTATGGTTTTTTGTTCAAAACAAATGGTGATCTGAATTGGATTTATGATTATTTGATGCATATTTGGGTCTGTGATCTAAGTTGGTTTGTGTAAAAATCCAACTCCCTAGAAGCCAAAGCACTGGTTTTTCGTTGAAAGCAAATGATTATATGAAATGTGTCTATGATTACCATGATGCATGTTTGGGTACGACGGCAAAGGACACTACTAAGGGGATGGT
>NW_023350682.1:0-568 GCF_001411555.2 Juglans regia
TATTTTTATATATAATAATGATAAATATTATAATGATTTTATTTTTAATTTATATATAATAGTGATAAATATTATAATAATTTTATTTTCATATATATAATAGTGATAAATATTATAGTAATGTTATTTTTTATTTATATATTATAGTGATTTATTTTTTATTTATATATAATAGTGATAAATATTATAGTGATTTATTTTTTATTTATATATAATAATGATAAATATTATAGTGATTTTATTTTTTCTTTATATATAATAGTGATAAATATTATAGTAATTTTATTTTTTATTTATATATTATAGTGATTTTATTTTTTATTTATATATTATAGTGATTTTATTTTTTATTTATATATAATAGTGATAAATAGTGATTTTATTTTTTATTTATATATTATAGTGATTTTATTTTTATTTATATATAATAGTGATAAATATTATAGTGATTTTATTTTTTATTTATATATAATAGCGATAAATATTATTGATTTTATTTTTTATTTTTATTTAATAGTGATAAATATTATTGATTTTATTTTTTATTTATATATAATAGTTATAAATA
>NW_023350683.1:0-240 GCF_001411555.2 Juglans regia
GTTAAGTGGAAAAGAGTTGGATAAGAAATGCCCCATAAAGAGGAAACATCAATTACAATTTACAAGTACCAGATGAATACCTGCAAATTTATCCCTGCTGTGTCGCAGTAGCATAAGTATTGACCCACCAACAATTCAAATTTATCCCTACTTGTACTGCATAACCCACCAACAATACCCTCTTGAACATCAGCCTCAGGGAGCATGTTCTCATCATTTGGATAGTACTCAGCCTCCAAT
>NW_023350684.1:0-688 GCF_001411555.2 Juglans regia
GGGGGGGGGAGGGGGGGAATAGCATAAGATAAAAAAGGGGAATGGGCTGAGGCTTGAGAACAAATATCAAGCAATTGTAAGGTGGATACCATTCTAGAATATGGTAGGCTATAATGCAAGTTTATATCTTATGGGGGAGCACCCCAGTTTTAATTTGATAGAATTGCATGTCCAATTAATAAACCACAGCATAGAAACTAGTAACCACGTCCAACAAGGACAAAACAAAAGACTACAACTTTATCTTTACAAATTTTTATGTGTATCATTAGTATGTAAAAATCGAGAATTAATGGAAGATACAAATCGAAGCTGAGATTTTGTTGGTAGGATTAGTTAGGGGGAAAAAATACCTTGATAAAAAGCAAAATCTTCCAACTCCTCGTCAAAGCAAACTACAAATCAACTTTTGGATGTTCATTGCCCACTTTTAAATCATGCTCCATTATACGAAATCACTGAGAAAACAAATTCATTCCAATACCAACATCAATACCGAGGTTGATGTCTGAGATAAGCTACACCCAAACTTGTCCAACGCCATTAAAAAGGCGAGAGAGACTTGCTATTGAAACGAAGATCTTGCCGTGATGAGAAACAAGTCTTGTAAGGGCTTTTGGTGGGTGTAATGAGGCCTGAGTAATGGATGAATTAAATGGTAAGATTGTATGCTAATGGATATTTGAAT
>NW_023350685.1:0-512 GCF_001411555.2 Juglans regia
TATTAATGGATGATGGTAATTCCCGAACTTGAGGACTTTCAGGGGGTGAGGGATTTCTAGCTAATTAAACACAAAAAGGTGCAAATAAAGAAAATTCTACCATATCCATCTAAAAGCATAAATACTTTTTGCTCAGTTTGCATACATTTTAAGGTAGTCCATCGGTTGTCCATCACCACCAGCCTTATCATTTTAACCATATCCTAGGCTTATGTAACTACTTTATCTTTTAATATTTATCACGATATATATATATACAATACATGATCATCACTCTACATTATTGTAGAGTTTATATTTTCAGATTTATCTCTTTATAAGGGTCCCTGGATGTTACAGGTAGGAGATCACATGAAGTGGGATGGGTATCTCTAATTAAATATCAACGGGGTTTTGATCTTCTTGTTCAAAAAAACAATTACCATATCATTGGTGATCCCCAAAAAAATTTTAACTAAAAATTAACAAAATAATGATTAGAAAAAGAAAGAATAATACATACATCATGAAGT
>NW_023350686.1:0-293 GCF_001411555.2 Juglans regia
TTTGACGGGCATCTCCATTTTTCATTTTACATTTGGTTGGCCGCATGGTGGCCGGGCCTGTGTGTTTGTTTGCTTCCTCTTTGACGTAGATGTGCACGGCGGATGGTGTTATGGCACCCAGTGCTACGCACATGCTTCATTGGGGTGGCTTCCGGACCTTGATGGCCTTGTTCCCATGGGGTTGAACCTTGATACGGTTTCCTTCTTGATGCGTTGATCTTCGTGGGGGTTCGATCCTCGTGCATGGCATCCTTGAGGTGTGAGTGTGGCATGGTGTTTGGTGCTTCTTAGCA
>NW_023350687.1:0-231 GCF_001411555.2 Juglans regia
ATATATATATATATATAAAGCCAGAGTAATATGAGAGTAAATAAGATTTCTGATGTGAGATTTCCAATATTCTAGCGATGCTATGGGTCATCACATGACTGGCATGCATGTGAGATAGCCAATATTCACATGACTACCAAAATGTACACTAATGCAAAAGGTGGTATAGGCAGGCACATATTTTGGTTCGTTCTAAACTCTACAAACATACCAATTGTTCAGAAGTGCCCG
>NW_023350688.1:0-415 GCF_001411555.2 Juglans regia
TATGAAAACTGGGATTTCATGTGAAAATACTTTTGGGTGCCTGTGTATCACGACCCCAAGCCGAGATGGAACATTATCTCGGGGAAGCTCCTCTGGTTACTCGGGAGCAGAATATACTGAGTAACGTCCCCTAGATTGTCGCCGGGCGACAATGGGATCGGACGAGATGATCTCGTGCCGACTCCGTGGTCCTTCTGCTGGCGAGGACTAGAGGATGTCTGGCTACGTAAGCGCTGGGCGCGGAACTGGACATCGCTCATTGCGTAGTGTGGATGCTTGGCCATGTACGCACCGGGCCGGAACTAAGCACCACTACAAAACCAGGAAGTGCGGATGATCCCTAGGGGAGACCATGATGCATATGGATTAATGAACTATTTTCTGAAAAAATAATGTGTTAGATTTTGTGTAAATC
>NW_023350689.1:0-499 GCF_001411555.2 Juglans regia
GACGGAGCTAGATCATATTTTGGCATTATTTGTTGTGTGGTGATAGGTTCCAAATGAAGTTTTCCCAGTGGTGTTAAGCGTGACTTGTGTCAAGGATGCTTCTGCGGTGAACAATTCGGAGATTGTAGGTGGCTTTTCTCGATGGAATAGATGCTTCATCGAAGCAGCGCAAGCTTGGGAGGTAGAAGCTCCAATGAATTTTTTCACCTATTGCACTCCACAAATTTATGAACAAAGGGTTGAAGATTCCATTCTGGGCCCCATGCAAGAAAAACGTGTTCAGCATTCGGTTTTTTTGTCTCGTCATTATGAACAATACGGTCCCATGGAAGAAAATATAGAGAGCAAAGGCCCCTTTGAAAGCGACTTTCTTTGCTTTGACTTTATCTCTAGGAAAGATTCGCACCATGTAAAATTTAAGAATCTTCAACGAGGAAAGTAGTCTAAGCAGAAAATATGCTCTTAAAGGTGCTTAAGTCTTCCAAATATTCCTCCAAGG
>NW_023350690.1:0-231 GCF_001411555.2 Juglans regia
GTCAAGCCCAAGAAAAACCCAAAACAAAGTGGGGGTATGACACACCATTTACACTCCTTTACTAGCAGTCAACAATTCCAGCTCTTTTTCTCAACTTTACCAGTACCCAAAAAAAAATTTAGGTCAATAAAAAACTAAAAAAAAAAAAAAAAAGCCTTTCCACCAGTAACCAATTCATGCAAAAGCAAATGTTTCGAGGAACACATCGAAAATGGATGTAATAAAATTTGC
>NW_023350691.1:0-236 GCF_001411555.2 Juglans regia
TCTACTCAACCTCCTACTATTCATACAACCTCCACACTCCACATTATTTTTAATTTTTATTATTTTTTTCTTTTATTAAATATTTATTATATAAATAATGAATAAAAAATTTAAAATAATTTAAAAAGAATAAACTCAAAAAAAAATTTTAAAAAAATATTAAAAATTTAAAAAATTTAAAAAAATGTAGAGTGTGGAGTGTGGTGGAGGTTGTGTAGCAAAGCTCTTTGAACAAA
>NW_023350692.1:0-245 GCF_001411555.2 Juglans regia
TGATAGAAACCCATGTTTAGTGGCCCATGGCCAAGGCCCTAGCCATGTGGGGACAAGGCTAGAGAACCCCAAAATAGCCTTAGGGGCATGCCATGGGGCCTGCCTTGACATGCCCAGGGTGCCCAAGGGGGCTGGTGACCAAACCAGCCCATTCAGCATGCAGCCCGCACGCCCAGCGCGCAGCCCAGCGCGCCCAGCACGCATGCCGCGCGCGCAGCACGCAGCACGCAGCACGCATGCCGCGC
>NW_023350693.1:0-234 GCF_001411555.2 Juglans regia
GGGGGGGGGGGGGGGGGGGGGGGGGGGCAAACACACGGATTATATTAAAAGACCCGGGTACCGGGTTTAAACCCGGTACCCGGGTCCCCAACCCGTACCCGGACCGTGTTGGTCCGGGTTTTCGCAATCCGGGTTCCGGATCAGTTTTGATACGGGCCGGAACCCAAACCGAAATCCGGTTTTCCGGGTTCCGGACCGGGCAGGGAAAAAATCCGGCCCGGATGAACAGTGCTA
>NW_023350694.1:0-201 GCF_001411555.2 Juglans regia
TTTTTTTTTTCCTTTTCAATGGATTCCTCTGCATTCTCTGGTTCTTCTACCAACTCAGACCCCTATCCTTATCCAGCATCACAAAATGTCGCCAATTATGTATCTCTCAAATTGAATTCAACCAATTTTCTGCTTTGGAAAACACAAATGCTAAACATACTCGAAAGTTATGATCTTCAAGGATTCATAACAGGTGATTCA
>NW_023350695.1:0-479 GCF_001411555.2 Juglans regia
GAGATGAGATGAGATGAGTTGAAATGATTTATGAATAATAGTAAAATTATTAGTTAAAATTAGATGATATGGGATAAGAGTAGGGGTGTAACCGGTCCGGTCCAGTTCGGTTTTGGATAAAATTTAGGACCAAACCGGTATGTACCGGTTTTGTATTTTTTAAAACCGATTACGCACCGGTTACCCTCCTAAATCGGTAATTCTGGTTTTACCGGTTTCCGGTCCGGTCCGGTCTGGTTTTTCAGTTTTTTTAAAATGTAAGTTTCACAATTTGTCATTAAAAATTTGTTTATAAATTTTTTTTTTTATTTAAAAAAACTGTTTTATACTTTTATTAATATATTAGACTATATAATAGTATTAATATTAGACTAATGGTATAGTTATAAGTTATATATTAGTATTAGTTATAAACTTTTAGTGATTTAGTATTAACATTTTATGTAATAATTTATAAATTATAATAAGAAATTATTTCA
>NW_023350696.1:0-474 GCF_001411555.2 Juglans regia
TATATTATAGTTATTTTATTATAGTGATTTTATTTTTTATTTATATATTATAGTGATTTTATTTTTTATTTATATATTATAATGATTTCATTTTTTATTTATATTTAATAGTGATAAATATTGTAGTGATTTTATTTTTTATTTATATATTATAGTGATTTTATTTTTTATTTATATATTATAGTGATTTTATTTTTTATTTATATATTATAATGATTTTATTTTTTATTTATATTTAATAGTGATAAATATTATAGTGATAAATATTATAGTGATTTTATTTTTTATTTATATATTATAGTGATTTTATTTTTTATTTATTATATATTATAGTGATTTTATTTTTTATTTATATATTATAGTGATTTTGTTTTTTATTTATATATTATAGTAATTTTATTTTTTATTTATATATTATAGCGATTTTATTTTTTATTTATATATAATAGTGATAAATATTTTTTATTTATATAT
>NW_023350697.1:0-239 GCF_001411555.2 Juglans regia
GGCGGCGGCCGCCGCCGGCCGACCATGTCCCGACGACCGTTTTTTGGGCTCGTTTTCGTGGGGGTGATTCCTACATTCTCGATTGCTTTCTAGCAACAAGCTTGTGCTTTAGGGACGGATTTGGTGGCACCTAGCGCCACGCATGGGCTTGTTGATGGGGGCAATCGGTCGTGCTAGGGGCTTTCTCACGTTGGCTAGCCCTCGTGTGCTCTAGTCTACCCCATGGCGGTTGGGCCTAT
>NW_023350698.1:0-472 GCF_001411555.2 Juglans regia
CCACCTCCCTTCATCGGCGGGTTCTGTCCCTCGTGTGGCGGAGAAAAAGGATCCTCGAAACCCACCAGCGCCTTTTGCGCGCAGAACACCGGCATCACCTCATCAGCGACGTCCTCTGCCATCGGCACCGTCTGTGTTATCGGCGGCTGACCCAGTGCCGTCGGCTGGCTATCCGGCACGAACCCGAGGCTGCTCAGCTCGGGTGGACGATGGCTAGGGCACGTACCTGACGAAACGGGTTCTGACCCGTTTCTCGTTTGTTTCCTGGGCTGGGCCGGCCCAGGCCCATCGAACTGCTGTCCAGAAGGCCTAGAAGGCCCTGCCTCATCAGCCCGAGTGAATACGGGCGGGCTACTGAGAATTATTTTGGGCCACCACGGCCCACTTTTCTTTCTCCACACAGCCCAGCCCTTACCCCTTTTTTTTTTTTTTTTTTTTTTTTTTTTTTTTTTTTTTTTTTTTTTTTTTTTTT
>NW_023350699.1:0-470 GCF_001411555.2 Juglans regia
AATCAGGTTATTAAAATTTAAGACATAATAAACTATAGTCTATGATTTAAAAAGAGAGATTTTTCTGTAATCACCGATTCACCATTAAAAAATTTTCTAACCAACCAAACAAGAGGGCCAATAAATAAACAAAATCAAGAGGAAAAAAGGGTTTCATATTTGGGCATCCGAAATTTTATACCCCCACAAATTCACAATATTCAAGATCAAGATACCGAGAATTACAAGTAGATGAAATGAAATAAACATACCAAGAGTGAGGCTTTGAAGTCTGAGGCAGCACCGGAGCGGTTGAGTGGGGCTGTCGGTTGTAATTTTTTGGGGACCCAATGAAGACGACTCAGACGATGGACTGCCGGTTGGAATTTTAAGGGGATCGAACGGAGGGGCTGGGCTGCTGGAGAGGGGGGTTGTCGCGCGGCTGCTAGGGTTACGGACATGGAAACTGAGAATTCCAATTTCGTGGCTCG
>NW_023350700.1:0-460 GCF_001411555.2 Juglans regia
CCCATATGGTCACTTTAATGATTAAGTCTATTGAATAAGATTTCAAGTTCATGTATTCAAGTCATGTTTCAAGTTCACGTTATGTTACGTTCAAGTTTACGTTCACGCAATCTTGGTAATCCCATGAGACAAGAATATGTTTCAAGTTCATGTTATGTTATGTTCCAAATTCACATTTATGTTATGTCATGCTCAAGTTCATGTTCAAATTATGCATGTGCACGTTCATGTTATGTTTTAAGTCCATGTTATATTTCAAGTCACATTCATGCTAAGCTTCAGTTTCAGTTTAAGTTATGCCAGTTATGTTATGTTGTATGTCAAGTTAAGCTATGATTACTTATGATTTGATTATTCATTCATGCTTTTACTGCCATGCATGCATCATTAACCTGTGTGGAAGTTTTCCGTTAACTTGCTGAGATTTGTAATCAAATCTCACTATGGTAGTCCCAACTAC
>NW_023350701.1:0-204 GCF_001411555.2 Juglans regia
GGGGGGGGGGGGGGGGGGGGCGATGATCAAATCAGAAAAAGGATATTCAGGTAGTTCCTCTTACATGTTTGATTCAGATGGAAATGCCCCAGAAGTGCGTCCAACAATTGGGGATGCATCTGTTGCTTCTTTCACCAGCGTAGAGTCCAACTCACAACCCCTGGCCGAATCAATTCTGGATGCAGACACCAGTTCTTTTGGACT
>NW_023350702.1:0-776 GCF_001411555.2 Juglans regia
GTAGGCTCGTAATTTATTACAAGAAATATGGTCTTTTGTCATGATTTTTTTTTCCCAAGATATAAACTCGTGGCAAATAATCACCTAATTACACAAAAACTGTTTGTGGGAAAAAAAAAAGACATTTTACCATGTCGTATCGTCGACAACTATATTAACTTTGTGGGATAAAACTTTTTGCGGCGAGAAAATGGTATTTTGCGATGACTTTTTCCCGTCGCAAATAGTATTGCCAAAAATAATGGATTGGTTGTGGGTAATTAGTATTTGTGACGGGTATTTATCTTTTTGCGTGCGATTTTACTCACCGCAAATAAACTTACTTGAATTTTTCCACTATTCGAGGTGGTTTGTTGTTGCGGTGATAGAAACCTACCGCTAAAACTCATATATGCTTATTTCCCACAAGTTCTTTTTCCAAGATATAAGTTGGTGAAAAATACTTACATGATGATACAAACAGCGTCCATGGAAAAAAAATAACATTTTACCACAAAATCACGTTTGGCAATTGAAAAATCGTGAAGAAAAGTCACCAAGTTGCAGCAAAAATTATGCCATATCAATACCTGAAATCAAAAGCTTGGGAAAATAAACTACTTTTTGTGGCAACTTAATGTTGCCGCAAATAAGTTTTTTTTTTTGAAATTCTCTAGGCCACAGTTAGTTTTAATCTCCACCCTTGGATCACTTAGATCCCTATCCCTTCTCTTATTTGCTCTCTTCTCTCTCCCCCCTCCCTCCGAACGTCGTATCCCCCCGCCCCCACCCAAAAA
>NW_023350703.1:0-209 GCF_001411555.2 Juglans regia
CCCATGGCTTGCCTTGACAGCCCCATGGCTTGCCTTGACAGCCCCGTGGCATGCCCCATGGCATGCCTTGGCAGCCCCGCTCGCACGCCCCATGGCTTGCCTTGACAGCCCCGTGGCATGCCCCATGGCATGCCTTGGCAGCCCCGTGGCAAGCCCCATGGCCTGCCATGACAGCCCCGCTCGCACGCCCCAGGGCTTGCCTTGACAGC
>NW_023350704.1:0-290 GCF_001411555.2 Juglans regia
TATGAAGAAGCGGATGAGAATAATGCTTTATGAGAAACGATTGTAGCTCCCCAAAAATTAAAATCCCCCATGAGATTTCCGCCTGCATTGCTATATTATATTCTATCACACGTCCACTCTCATGCCTTTCTATATCATTTATAATAATTAATCTTCTTTTATATATAAAATCTTAAAATTTGGAAAAAATATGGATTTTGAAAAAATATTATCACTAAAAATGATAAATTTTGAAAATAATACAATTTTTAAGAGATAAATTATTAATTTTTTTCAAAATTATTAGAGAT
>NW_023350705.1:0-443 GCF_001411555.2 Juglans regia
ATGTAGTATATAGTTATAGATATATACAATGTAGTATATATATTATATTATAAGTTAGTATATAAGTTAGAATTTAATAAATAACAATTTAATATATATCCTTAAGATTTATATATATATGGTATAGTTTATATATCATATACATCATTTAAAGTATTTTACTATCATACTATACAATGTAGTATATAGTTATAGATATATACAATGTAATATATATATTATATTATAATTTAGTATATAATAAAGAATTTAATAAGTAACAATTTAATATATATTCTATTCATTTATATATATATGGTATAGTTTATATATTATATACACTTATGTTCTCATTTAAAGTATTTTGCTATCATACTATACAATGTAGTATATAGTTATAGATATATACAATGTAATATATATATTATATTATAAGTTAGTATATAATAAAGAATTTAATAAGT
>NW_023350706.1:0-232 GCF_001411555.2 Juglans regia
AATTTAAATATATAGTATCAATACAACTAATACTATGACTAATGACTAATGAGTATGAGTAATGAGTCTATATGATATATGATATATCACTGATTCACTATGACTCTAATTTACTATTAGTAATTTAATATAGTATAGTCCATAATTTAGTATCCATGTGTTATTATATAATATATATTCCATAATATATAACATATATAATTATATTATTAGTATCACTATTACTATTAGA
>NW_023350707.1:0-211 GCF_001411555.2 Juglans regia
GTCCGGACCGAACCGGTCGGTCCGGTCGGTTTCTCCGGTCCGGACCGACCGGTTTACACCCCTACTTGTGATATAGCTCTTTTTACTTTGAAGTATATCTAATATGTCACAAGAAGTTGTGAACTTTACTTTTTGTCACAAAATCTCTTTGAAGTTAAAAGGTCTATCTATCTATATATATATATATATATATATATATATATATATATAT
>NW_023350708.1:0-283 GCF_001411555.2 Juglans regia
GACGCTCGGGATGATGACCGAGACGAGGATTTCTACATCCTCACCGGGAGGGATCGCATGCAGATCGAGCGGAAGAACGCCTTCAACCAGAACCATCTGCTGCATTTCTTCCGCATGTTGCACCTTATTGTTGCAACAAATGTCAATCCTGTGGCTCATAAAACCACATTTAGTCGGCTTCGGGCACAATTTTTGATACGAGTGGCACGTGGAGATCCTATAGATTTGCCACTGCACATTTTTGAGAGGATCCGTTACGAGGCGAGCATCGTCTCCACGGATA
>NW_023350709.1:0-235 GCF_001411555.2 Juglans regia
GGTTGGCTTGGGCGTTGGCTGCATGGCTAAGTGTTGGTTCGGCATGGCCCACGTGGGTGCCGTGGGCGTTGGCTGCATGGCACGGGCTGGAGCCGTGCGCTGGATGGCACGCCTGGATGGCCTGCCACTGCCCTGCTCCGCATGGCACGGGCTGGAGCCGTGCGCTGGATGGCACGCCATGGGGCGTGCCACTAGCCTCGCTGGTGCGCTGCAGGATGGGCGTGGGCTTGCTGGC
>NW_023350710.1:0-414 GCF_001411555.2 Juglans regia
ATCATTTCATATCACATGCATAAAAATTTCAATGATATCATATTCGCTCTTTTGTATATTTCAGAAACATGTCAAATATTGCTCATGTCTACACATTTCATGTCAAACATTTCTTTTCTCTTTCATACGTATCTCATGAGGGAATGCAAAACCTGTACTGAGGTTGTTTTTCACTTTCTTTTTTTTTTTCTTTTTAAAACAACATACACATTTTTACAAACCAACCTCAGTTCATTTCTTTTTATGCAAATCCAGCATAGGAACCCCGCTTACCTGAACTCCTTAACTTTTCGAAAATTTCCTCAACAACGCCGAATAAAAATTAATCGTCACCTATAAGATAATCATGTAAATTTTCATAAATTTCCAATCAATCTCGTATTTCAATATTCAAGCCTACAACTTCTAAAATAA
>NW_023350711.1:0-409 GCF_001411555.2 Juglans regia
TTTTTTTTTTTTTTTTTTTTGTAAATTTTTCACTTTATTTCGTATGTTTAGCCACCTGAGGAACTTTTTTAATCGAAAGAAACCTTCCACGTGAATTCGTAAGAATAGAAATTGAAGGAGATAAAATATCACAAAGTCCATATAATCATCTCAGCCCATTAAATAGTCTCCACTAGAATACAAAAGAATGATAGAGGAATGAGAGACGAAGAAGGGGACATGAAAGAGAAAGTGTAAGAGGAAAAAAAAGGAAGAAACGAATAAACAAAATGAGAAAAATGAAGGAAAACAAGTCAAGTACGCTGAATGGCGGAACCACGATTAGTTTGAGGGGGGCCAAAATTTATGGAAAATTCAAAATAGCCCCAAGATTCTAAGATTTTATTCAATATAGTTTTATAAATACAGA
>NW_023350712.1:0-395 GCF_001411555.2 Juglans regia
GGTTACGTACAGAGGTTGATGAGTTACGTACAGCGATTAATGCCAATAATGCAACTCAGGTCACAGTTAGTACTCGACTGACACAGGTAGAGACACAATTAGCTAGGGGTGGGCTCCGACCTCCGACTCCGACTCCGAACTCCGACCGGGGTCGGAGCCAAAATTCCCCTCCGACCTCCGACTCCGACCGGGGTCGGAGCCAAAATTCCCCTCCGACTCCGACTCCGAACGTAGTCGGAGCTCCGACCTCCGATCGGAACTCCGACTGGAGTTCGGAGGGAGTTCCGAACCGAGGTCGGAGCTCCGACTCCGAACTCAATTTCAGAATTTTTTTTATTATTATTATTTAAATTTTGTTGTTCAATTTCGTTTCAGATAGTGGGCAACATATATAT
>NW_023350713.1:0-462 GCF_001411555.2 Juglans regia
AGTTAGGGGTTTCAATTGAAACCCCAAACTGATTTGGGGTTTCGGATTGAAACCCCCTCAATTTTAGGGGTTCAATCCGAAACCCCTCAACTTGAGGGGGTTTCAATTCAAACCCCTAAATTGAGTTAGGGGTTTCAATTGAAACCCCAAACTGAAATTGGGGTTTCGGATTGAAGCCCCCTCAATTTTAGGGGTTTCAATTGAAACCCCTAAATTGAGTTAGGGGTTTCAATTGAAACCCCAAACTAATTTGGGGTTTCGGATTGAAACCCCTTCAATTTTAGGGGTTCAATCCGAAACCCCTAAACTTGAGGGGGGTTTCAATTGAAACCCCAAAATTGAAAATTAAGGGGTTTCATGAAACCCCTAACTCAATTTAGGGTTTCGGATTGAACCCCTAAATCAATTTAGGGGTTCAATCCGAAACCCTAAATTGAGGGGGTTTCAATTGAAACCCCTAAA
>NW_023350714.1:0-385 GCF_001411555.2 Juglans regia
CCGCCATAGCCACTTTCCAAGTAGAGCCTTGTTGAAGATTCTCAATTTTCTAATCCTCAAACCACAGCAAGACAAAGGGGTGCAAACTTTATCCCATTTAATCAAATGGAATTTTTTCTCATCTTCTAGCCCTCCCCACAATAAATCACGGAAGATCTTTTCCAGTCTATTTGCCACCCCTGCAGGTAAAGGGAACAAAGATAAAACGTATGTTGGAAGATTAGAAAGTGTGCTCTAAATAAGCGTGATTCGGCCGCCTTTAAACAAGTAAATTATCTTCCAACCCGCCAGTTTGCATTCAATTTTCTCAACAATCTCATCCCACATTGCCTTAGATTTGTTTTTTTTTTTTTTTTTGGGGGGGGGGGGAAAGGAAGTCCCAGAT
>NW_023350715.1:0-380 GCF_001411555.2 Juglans regia
AGAGATCGGCGAGAGACTCAGAGACAGAGAGTGAGAACGGAGAGTGAGAACGGAGAGTGAGAGAGGAGAGTTCGAGAAGGAGAGTGAAATGCAGAAATGGGAAGCAGACGCGGGGAAGGGGGGGGACCTTAACTAATAGTGAAACGGCGTCGTTTCACTTCTAGTGAAACGGCGCCGTTTCACTATTAGTTGAGGGGCGGCACTTACCAGACGTAAGTGAAACGGCACCGTTTTGTCCATAACAAAACGGCGCCGTTTCACTCTACTTATTTGTTTTTTTTTTATATATATATAATTTTAATTATATTTTATATATATATATATATATAACTCAAGCGGGGCGGGGGAAAAGCGGGGCGGGGCCCCGCCCCCTCCCGCCC
>NW_023350716.1:0-1309 GCF_001411555.2 Juglans regia
TGGATCGAATCTTTACTGTTCTCTTATTTATTACTTGTTAATGATCCTACTGCTATACTGAGAACTTGGTTGCAGAGGTGCTTTGCAAATCATAATCTCTGCAGCTCTCTTATTTATTACTTGTGTATATCTAGCTAAGTTTGTATCCTATTTTCATTGCCATCGGTCTTTGCAGTTTGAGGACAAAGCAGATAACTCATATTTCAAGAGGCTTTTCCGAAACTTATGTTTGAGAAGGTGCATGTTTCAGATTGGAGTTCACAAATATATGTAGACTTAGCCTCGTTTGTTTTCGTAGATAAGATGAAGTGAGCTAAAATGAAAGTTGAAAGTTAAATAAAATATTGTTAGAATATATTTTTTTAATATTATTTTGTTTTGATATTTGAAAAAGTTGAATTGTTTATCTTATTTTGTATGGAAATTTGAAAAAATTGTAATGATTAGATGAAATGAGTTGAGAAGAGTTGTGAAAACAAACGTGTGGATGCTTGGGGAATGAGATGAGATGAAAATTTTGTGAATAGTAGTAAGATAGTTCAAGTATTTATTAGGTTTTGGGAAATGAGAGAGAAAAATTTGAATATAAAATATTGTTAAAATATTATTTTTATTTTGAGATTTGAAAAAATTGAATTGTTTTTTGTTTGTTAATTTGGCAAAGTTGTAATGATTAGTTGGAAAATATTTGTGTTTGAATGATGTTTGGGGTGAAAATGAGATGAGATTGGATGGGATGAAATGAAAACTATTTCCAAACATCCCCTTGGGTTCGTTTGGATACTAAGAATATCTCAGAATATCTATGAATAGTGAAATAGTTTGTAAATAATAGTGAAATAGTTTGAATTAAGATATTTTATTAGGTTTTGGGAAAGGATAGAGAAAACATTAAATAAAAATATTATAAAATTAAAAAATTGTTTGGATATTATTTTTTAATATTATTTTTGTTTTGAAATTTGAAAAAATTGTATAGGTTTTTCTATTTTGTTTGGAAGTTTGAGAAAGTTGTAATGCTTAACTTAGGTAATGATTAGATAAAAAATTTGAAGATTTGAAATTGAAAAGTGTTGTGTTTGAATGATGTTTGGAAAGGAAATATTTGAGAATATTTGAGAATACCTGATAACAATTGTGTTCTCAAAGGGGCCCTTATTTTTCACTTTGTTGTCTATAGTTCAGTTAAATTTTTCTGCAGTCATTGTAATTGAGTTTTGATTTTAGATGTTGAAATTATTCATAGATCTTGAAAAAAAATAAAAAGATTATAAATTAATAGATGGTAAGCCAATATAAATAAATAGAT
>NW_023350717.1:0-376 GCF_001411555.2 Juglans regia
TTGCTCTTCCTCTTTTTTTTTTTTTTTTTTTAAATTACTGCTGAGTGAATTTCGCAATGTTGAACACGACCGACTAGCTTCATTTTTTGGACGAGGGCTTGGTAGCTTGTGGTTTGTTGCTTAAGCAGTTGGGGCTAGGGGCTTCATGCCCGAGCAAACTTTGGTGAGCAAATTGGTGGAGCATGACGGGCAAGCAAGTCGGTGGAGCACGTTGCATGGCCCATGCAACGTGTGCAACTTCTCCTATGGTACTAAGCATTAGGGGTGGGCAGCGGGGCCCTGCCCTGCCCCCGTGTAGTGGGGCGAATCACCTCGTCCGGCCGATGCGGGGGGCGGGGCCACCCGCCCGCATCTGGGCCTCTCTCTGGGGGCGGGG
>NW_023350718.1:0-373 GCF_001411555.2 Juglans regia
TGGTCACCGCCGACGCACGACGGCGGGCTGGGGGAGAAGAGAAATGGATAGAGAGAGGGAGGGGGTTTGCGGCGCGCGGGAAGCAGGAAAAAAAAAAAGAAAAAGAAAGAAAGGAAAAGAAGAAAAGAAGAAAAAGAAAAGAGGAAAGAGAAAATGTAGGGAAAGAAATGAGGTCCAATCCCCACATCTTGGGTCACAAAAATGATCCAATGGAAAAGATTTTAAAACAGCAAGTAAAATAAAATAATTCAAACGTAATGATTAAAATAAAAATAAATAATTAAACCCAACAATAAGTTAATTTAATATGAAAAACAAATTAAATGTATTACAATAATCAATTATAAGAAAGCACTTCAGAATAATTTTCACA
>NW_023350719.1:0-272 GCF_001411555.2 Juglans regia
GAGAGAGAGAGAGAGAGAGAGAGAGAGTCGATGAGAGAGAGCTTGAGATGAGAGAGAGCGAAGATGAGAGAGAGAGCCTGAGATGAGTGAGAGATCAAAGATGAGAGAGAGAGAGAGAGAGAGAGAGAATGAGAGAGAGACGATGATAGAGAGAGAGCCGTGATGAGAGAGAGTCGAGGAGAGAGAGAGTCGAGAGAGAAAGAGAAAGAGAAATAGCTGATGAGAGAGAGGAAGAGAGAAGTCGTCTAGTGTGTTTTGCACAAAAAAAAAAA
>NW_023350720.1:0-371 GCF_001411555.2 Juglans regia
TTCTGGTACTTAGTTGACTAATCCGCTGCGTTGTTGTTGTACACCGTTGCATGTACACACTTGGCACTTTCGTTGGGATGTGTGACCGTGTTGTCATCATCCCGGCGTCTCGATTCCCGTGTTTTCCTTACATGGGGGTCGGGGGCGCCACACAAATCGCAACCCATAATGCTGTTCCTTAACTCAAACAAAAGAATTTTCAGAGATTAAAGCCTATATTTATGGTACTACACCTAGGTGACTTGTGGTTTTCCCAGAGCCGAATCACTCTAATACCACCTGTGGCGCCCTCGAGCCCCACGTGTGATTTGATAGGAGTCGTGGCACCGGGATGATGGCCACTTGGGTCACATACCCCTTCGCCAAATGCA
>NW_023350721.1:0-371 GCF_001411555.2 Juglans regia
CTCCCATCCGCCATTTTTTTCAGTCCAATTTCTAGTCTTGATTGACCCTTCTCCACTAAGGATCTTAATATTGGACTCTTCTTGTATTGTTCCTCTAAATGGGCCTTTAACTGGGATGTACCATGTTTCCTATAGTGACATCTATATATTTTCCCACAATAATTACATTTAGCTTGTGGGTTATTAGGGTCACCACCCTCTAGTTTGGTAAAATGAGACCAAACTACGGAAACAGGTTTCTTACTTTGTGTGGGCTTAGGGGCGGGACAAGGGGTATTCCCACTCCCAGGGGGTGGAGTAGGGGTAGGTTGTGGGTCAGGGGGACTGGGAGGGGCAGGGGGACTGGTAGGGGGGGGAGAGCTATCAGTGAA
>NW_023350722.1:0-365 GCF_001411555.2 Juglans regia
TTCGAACCTGGTTCAAACTGCTAAACCGACCAACTAAATAAATTATTATTTTTATATATTCTCTACTTAAAACGACGCTGTTCTACTTAAGTTTAAGTGGAACGGCGTCGTTTTAAGCCTTAGTTGTGTTTTAAACACAACTTAAACGACGGCGTTTGGTATTAAACCAAACGGCGTCGTTTAATTTATAACGAATAAAAAAAAATTAAGTAGAATGACGCCGTCATTTCAAAATAACTTTGTCTTCCTCCTCGCGTCTTCTTCCTCGCATTCTTCCCAGTTTTCATCCTCTCTCGCATTCTTCCCAGTTCTCATCCTCTCTCTCTCTCTCTCTCTCTCTCTCTCTCTCTCTCTCTCTCTCTCTC
>NW_023350723.1:0-362 GCF_001411555.2 Juglans regia
AATTTTATATTGTTAATAGTGATAGGTTAGATGAAGATATATAAAAAATATTGTTAATTTATAGAATATTAACAAGTATTAATAATATATTTAAAAATTTATATTGTTAATTGTATAATTATTATAAATAAAATATATATTTTTTTTTATTCGGTTCGGTCCAGTCCGGAAAAATCCTAGACTGTGGACTGGATCGAAACTTTTCGATCCTCTAAAACGTAGACCGGACCGGATTAGTCTAAATCTCGATCTGGTTCAGACCGAAATGGTCGGTCTGATTTGATCCGACCGGACCATTTATCACCCCTAGTTAGGATAGTGAGATGCAGACACCTCCATCAACTGTAATTTTCTAAAGGGCT
>NW_023350724.1:0-355 GCF_001411555.2 Juglans regia
ATTTCAGGCGGACATAAAATAAATTAAAGATATAATCAAAATTCAGTAACAAAATCAGAACGAATATTTAAATTATTGAAAACTCTTGAATAAACCAAATATTTATAGATGGTTAACTTTTAAAAAAATATATATATGTTGCCCACTATCTGAAACGAAATTGAACAACAAAATTTAAATAATAATAATAAAAAAAATTCTGAAATTGAGTTCGGAGTCGGAGCTCCGACCTCGGTTCGGAACTCCCTCCGAACTCCAGTCGGAGTTCCGATCGGAGGTCGGAGCTCCGACTACGTTCGGAGTCGGAGTCGGAGGGGAATTTTGGCTCCGACCCCGGTCGGAGTCGGAGGTCGGA
>NW_023350725.1:0-519 GCF_001411555.2 Juglans regia
TAGCGATTTTATTTTTTATTTATATATTATAGCGATTTTATATTTTATTTATATATAATAGTGATAAATATTTTTTATTTATATATTATAGTGATTTTATTTTTTATTTATATATTATAGTGATTTTATTTTTTATTTATATTTAATAGTGATAAATATTATAGTAATTTTATTTTTTTATTTATATTTAATAGTGATAAATATTATAGTGATTTTATTTTTTATTTATATATTGTAGTGATTTTATTTTTTATTTATATATAATAGTGATAAATATTTTTTATTTATATATTATAGTGATTTTATTTTTTATTTATATATTATAGTAACTTTATTTTTTTATTTATATATTATAGTGATTTTATTTTTTATTTATATTTAATAGTGATAAATATTATAGTGATTTTATTTTTTATTTATATATTATAGTGATTTTATTTTTTTATTTATATATTATAGTGATTTTATTTTTTATTTATATATTATAGTGATTTATTTTTTATTTATATATTATAGTGA
>NW_023350726.1:0-343 GCF_001411555.2 Juglans regia
AATCACTATAATATATAAATAAAAAATAAAATCACTATAATATTTATCACTATTAAATATAAATAAAAAATAAAATCACTATAATATATAAATAAAAAAATAAAGTTACTATAATATATAAATAAAAAATAAAATCACTATAATATATAAATAAAAAATATTTATCACTATTATATATAAATAAAAAATAAAATCACTACAATATATAAATAAAAAATAAAATCACTATAATATTTATCACTATTAAATATAAATAAAAAAATAAAATTACTATAATATTTATCACTATTAAATATAAATAAAAAATAAAATCATTATAATATATAAATAAAAAATAAAATCA
>NW_023350727.1:0-350 GCF_001411555.2 Juglans regia
GGGGGGGGGGGGGGGGGGGGGGTGTGTGCGTTGGAGACCCGTGAGAGAGATCGTACGAGGGAGAGAGATACTGGAGTTAGGGTGGAGTGACAGTTGGTGGATGGCGAAACTGTAGGGCAGCTAAGGGAGGCGATGGCCATGGCTGGAGACAGCAGAGTGGCACGGATCTGCTGTGATCCAGAGGGAGAGAGAGTCAGCGAGAGGGTAAGGGGCTGAGGAGGAAGACCCAGGTGGCTTGACGGCAAGGGGAGCCGTTCGTGGTGGCGCATCAAGGAGGCGAGGGTCGACAGTCGCAGGGGGAGAGTGTGTGTGTGTGTGTGTGTGTGTGTTTTTTTTTTGGGGGGGGGGGG
>NW_023350728.1:0-269 GCF_001411555.2 Juglans regia
AAACTAATTACTTAAAATTCATATAATCCTTGAGCGACATACTAGCGTCCTTCCGATCCCAATCCAAACGGAGATCTGATCCAAACCCATGGCTACGCGATGGGCAGGGCGAGATTTTCTCAAAATTCCACCCCCGAGTGCTCCTTCTTGTCAATTTATCTCGCAAGGCGGAGAAAACAAAAACGAGGGGTGCAACACGAGGACTTCCCAGGAGGTCACCCATCCTAGTACTACTCTCGCCCAAGCACGCTTAACTGCGGAGTTCTGAT
>NW_023350729.1:0-349 GCF_001411555.2 Juglans regia
ATGCCCAGTTCCGCGCCCAGCGCGTACATGGCCAGACATCCTCTAGCCCCCGCCAGCAGAAGGACCACGGAGTCGGCACGAATCTCTCGTCCGATCCCATTGTCACCCAGCGACAATCCAGGGGACGTTACTCAGTATATTCCGCTCCCGAGTATCCAGAGGAGCTCCATCGAGATAATGCCCTATCTCGGCTTGGGGTCGTGATACACAAGCACCCAAAATCCATTCTCACATGAAAACCCAGCTTTCATAAATACATGAACATGAATGCAATACACGAAAACCCAGTTTCCTTTACAAACATGATCATGCATGATATCATGAAATGTACATGTACCAACACAAATCA
>NW_023350730.1:0-483 GCF_001411555.2 Juglans regia
CTGTTTGGAAGAACCCTCAGTACTAGAATCAAGCTATTCAAACCATGTAGTATAAGAATGTAATAGCAAAAAGACTCATACCTCCTCTTCAACAATAATGGTCTTTTAGACAATAATGGATTTACCAATAACTCTGCCCACTCATCTGCCCACACATCTACGGAAAATTTCTATTGACCTTTCTCTGCAAAATAGAATCTTCTACTGCATCATGGCAGTCAATATACAATCGGAGCATTATGTGGAATAAACAAATTAGCAAGAACATAGTAGGCAATACAAAAGAGAAAAAAAAAAAAAAAAAAAAAAAAAAAAAAAAAAAAAAAAAAAAAAAAAAAAAAAAAAAGTTGCAAATGAACAAAGAAAGATATAAAGACCCCAACTCACAAGTATTCCCAAGTATGTGTAAAGTGAGATTAGAAGCCAGTTGTTCCCATATCAAGCCAAATATGGCAAGTATTACACCAGGTGTGAAGACATAAG
>NW_023350731.1:0-454 GCF_001411555.2 Juglans regia
ATATATTATAATGATTTTATTTTTTTATTTATATTTAATAGTGATAAATATTATAGTGATTTTATTTTTTATTTATATATTATAGTGATTTTATTTTTTATTTATATATTATAGCGATTTTATTTTTTATTTATATATAATAGATATAAATATTTTTTATTTATATATTATAGTGATTTTATTTTTTATTTCTATATTATAGTGATTTTATTTTTTATTTATATATTATAGTGATTTTAATTTTTATTTATATATTATAGTGATTTTATTTTTTATTTATATATTATAGTGATAAATATTTTTTATTTATATATTATAGTGATTTTTTATTATTTATATATTATAATGATTTTTTTTATTTATATTTAAAAGTGATAAATATTATAGTGATTTTATTTTTTATTTATATATAATAGTGATAAATATTTTTTATTTATATATTATAGTGATTTTA
>NW_023350732.1:0-344 GCF_001411555.2 Juglans regia
TGATTTTATTTTTAATTTATATATAATAGTGATAAATATTATAATGATTTTATTTATATATATATAATAGTGATAAATATTATAATAATGTTATTTTTTATTTATATATTATAGTGATTTTATTTTTAATTTATATATAATAGTGATAAATATTATAGTGATTTTATTTTTTATTTATATATTATAGTGATAAATATTATAGTGATTTTATTTTTTATTTATATATTATAGTATTTTATTTTTTTATTTTTTATTTATATATTATAATGATTTTATTTTTTATTTATATTTAATAGTGATAAATATTATAGTGATTTTATTTTTTATTTATATATTATAGTGAT
>NW_023350733.1:0-338 GCF_001411555.2 Juglans regia
GATGGGGGTTTTTCCCCCATCCCCCGCCCCGGTGCCGGGGGGCGGGGGAAAAACCCCCATCCGCCCCGCCCCCCGCCATTATATTAAAAAAAAAAATTTTTTGGTCTAAAAATACTACTAAGTCCCACATTGCTTAAAGATGACTATTGTATTGCCTTGGCCTCCTATATAAAGATTGGCCTAGGAGGCTAAATCAATCCAATGACTTGAATATAATTTTAAGTCTTTTATAAATTGTGTATATCTATATACAATATATTTATTTAATATATATAAATAAAAAAAAATTTAATGTGAGGCGGGGGCGGGGGCGGGGCGGGGCCCCGCTGGGGTCATCC
>NW_023350734.1:0-401 GCF_001411555.2 Juglans regia
TGTTTAGTTTTAAATTTTTCTGAATTGATATTTGAGCTTAGGACAAAATTTACATAAGATATGTAAATTTTGGTGATTTTTGGAGTTAGGATGCAAAATCCTTATGTTAGGGGTAAAATGGTAATTTTACTCTAAGTTGATATTTTTCCATATTCCTAATTGTTAGTGATTAAGTTCTAATTTTTAGAAATCACTACTTTCAGTTTCCCGTGATCGCACTTGAGTTTTGTCTCGAAGCGTGAAGATCGAGGTAAGTTAGCTTTTAACTTACTATCAATTTAATGTGTATGTGTGATAAGTAAGGGAACTAAATTGTATGTATGCATGTTATCATATGTGCCATGCCAAGTCATTACATATTTATCTGTTACACAGAATTTATTCTGTCATGAATTATTCAT
>NW_023350735.1:0-332 GCF_001411555.2 Juglans regia
TCAGTCTCTCCTCTCCCCTTTAATCACAAATTCCATGAATTGCCTGCGTACCATCTTCTTCTACAGTTTATTTTCCTCGTAATCACTGATCCTCCCTTATCTCCTATCACCAGCTGATGAACGTTGATGATTTTTCTGTAACCAAACTTCCCATTATAAAAAACCATCCTCTTCCGGTCACATTCATGCCATTCACACGTAAATCTTTCCTGCTACTGGTCTCTTCCCGCTTCTCTGTTTCTCTTCATACCAGTCCTGGTAAGATGACGACCTATCTAACACTCTATCGTCCATCTTAACAACAGTCTCTTTCCTCTGGATACCATCGGGCA
>NW_023350736.1:0-330 GCF_001411555.2 Juglans regia
GATTGTGCATGTGTTTTGGTTTGAAATTTGAATGAGTCCGTGAAATGCATGTGAATTGTGTTTGTGAATTGTGTTTGTTTTCTCATTTCTGTAATTATTTCGGACTGGATTGGATTTGATTGTATAATTAATTCGGATTGGAACCCCTAAATTAATTTAGGGCTCAATGTATAAACAGGAAATTGCATGCCATTAAAATCTGGAAATTAACTTTGTGTGTGTATATATTATCCTCTAATACCCTATTCTAGACTAGTAATGCTAGATATAATTTATACAAGTATACTAAGGATTTTCTTTAAAAAAAATGAGATTCATCATTAAAAAAAA
>NW_023350737.1:0-329 GCF_001411555.2 Juglans regia
AAGACTCTCTCTCTTTTTGTTCTCTCTTGATAAAATACTTAGACTGTGGATTGATTAAGTGTTACTCTAGTTCTATACTACGTAGTACACTTTCACCACTAAGAAGAAACGTTTGGAGTTTATCAATCTGGAAAAACTTGTGGAGCAATTCTTTAAGCTGAGCTTGAGGTACTTTTTCCGTTGTGCATTCTAACAATGGTATCAGAGCCATTTTTTAAATTGCTTCCAGTTTATTTTTTTTTTCTCGCATATGCTTGAGATTTATATGGTGTTCTTTTTTCATCCTCTTTTTTTTTTTATTATTATCTGTTAAAAAAAAAAAAAAAAAG
>NW_023350738.1:0-219 GCF_001411555.2 Juglans regia
GGTTGTGTCCGAACCTGCCGAGCGTTCCCGATTTTCGATGGCACCGATCAACAGCACCACCCTATCACGGAGCACGGGACACTCTAGATTTCGTTTTCGTGGAGCTGTTCCTGACAGGGCTGAGATTCAGAGAGATGGGTAGCCAGGAGATACTGGAGTATCGGCTGGGGAGACATCTACACAGGCTGAGACATCACTCACATATATTCGCGAGGAGAT
>NW_023350739.1:0-327 GCF_001411555.2 Juglans regia
GGGGGGCCCCGCCCCGCCCCCGCCCCTGCCCCACATTAAAAAAATTTTTTTTATTTATATATATTAAATAAATATATTGTATATAAATATACACAATTTATAAAAGACTTAAAATTATATTCAAGTCATTGGATTGCTTTGGCCTCCTAGGCCAATCTTTATACAGGAGGCCAAGGCCATACAATAGTCATCTTTAAGCAATGTGGGACTTAGTAGGCCTCCAATATAAAGATTGGCCTAGGAGGCCAAATCAATCCAAAATCTAACTCTAATGAGTTTAAATTTTTTTTATATTTATAAATTTTAATTTATTATTTAAATTATATT
>NW_023350740.1:0-476 GCF_001411555.2 Juglans regia
TAAAAAATAAAATCACTATAATATATAAATAAAAAATAAAATCACTATAATAAAATAACTATAATATATAAATAAAAAATATTTATCACTATTATATATAAATAAAAAATAAAATCACTAAAATATATAAATAAAAAATAAAATCGCTATAATATATAAATAAAAAATAAAATCACTATAATATATAAATAAAAAATAAAATAACTATAATATATAAATAAAAAATATTTATCACTATTATATATAAACAAAAAATAAAATCGCTATAATATATAAATAAAAAATAAAATCACTATAATATATAAATATAAAATAAAATCACTATAATATATAAATAAAAAATAAAAACACTAAAATATATAAATAAAAATGAAATCACTATTATATATAAATAAAAAATAAAATACTATAATATTTATCACTATTATATATAAATTAAAAATAAAATCACTATAATATATAAATAAAAAATAACA
>NW_023350741.1:0-324 GCF_001411555.2 Juglans regia
AAATAAAAAATAAAATCACTATAATATATAAATAAAAAATAAATCACTATAATATATACATAAAAAATATTTATCACTTTTATATATAAATAAAAAATAAAATCGCTATAATATATAAATAAAAAATAAAATCATTATAATATATAAATAAAAAATAAAATCACTATAATATATAAATAAAAAATATTTATCCCTATAATATATAAATAAAAAATAAAACCGCTATAATATATAAATAAAAAATAAAATCACTATAATATATAAATAAAAAATAAAATCACTATAATATATAAATAAAAAATAAAATCACTAAAATATATAAAT
>NW_023350742.1:0-324 GCF_001411555.2 Juglans regia
TAGCAGACGTTCTGTATGGAAGTCCATGTGTCAGTCGTAAAAGACTCTCTTTGGCCAGTGGTAATAAACATCTTCCTCATCTCCTCCTTGTCCTTCGCATGCCTCTTCATACAATCTCGCATCACTGTATACCGTGATGGAATGGGAAATCGTGACTCAACAAAACAATCGTGGCTCGAGCGCAAGTCTTCAAAATAATGTAAAATTCATGTTTTTGAGTGCCGTGTTGGGGACTATATTGAATATTCAATACACAAGAATCACAACTGCTGGCTCCAATTCATAAGAGACGTGCTTGAATTAAATTTACCCAAAATTATTTAG
>NW_023350743.1:0-322 GCF_001411555.2 Juglans regia
CCCCCCCACAAAATCTCTCTCCTTTCTCCCTCAGCTCCTCTCCTCATGGCACAAGCCAAGCCATGCCGTCATCGGCAATGCCACCTCCACCGCCACACTTCGCCAGCAACCAACCCCTCTCCCTCTCGGCTTCACCTTCAGACCTTGTCCCTTCTTCCCTTAGCTTCTCTCTCCCGATTCCCTCCTCTCCCTTGTGGTTTCTCTTCCCCTCATGCCGCTGCAAAATCCCCTCAAGTCATCATCGTCCAACTTCTGTGAGCCACAAAAACCACCCACTTGAGATTCCGAGCACCAAGCGTCCACCAAGAGCTCTGATACCCCT
>NW_023350744.1:0-321 GCF_001411555.2 Juglans regia
ATACACATTAAACTGATAGTAAATTAAAAGCTAACTTACCTCGATCGTCGCGTTCTACTAGAATAAAGCGCGAAACACGAGGAACTGTAAAAGGTTATTCTAAAAGTTAGAAATTAATTACTAACAATTAGAAATGTGAAAAGAGACAACTTAGAGTAAACTTATCATTTTACCCTCTACATGTGGGCAAATGACGATTTTACCCCCTAACTTAAGAATTTGATATCCTAATTCCAAAAAATTACCAAAATTTACATTCCTCATGTAAATTTTGTCCCAAACTCAAATCTCAACTCAGAAAAATTTAAAACCAATCACAAC
>NW_023350745.1:0-320 GCF_001411555.2 Juglans regia
TTTTTTTTTTTTTTTTTTTTTTGTCCGTATGAATGCCAATGTGCAACGTAATACCGCAATCGTGCGTAGGGAATGAGAGAGAGGAAGAAAGAAAAAGTGGAAAAAAATATTGATTTTTGAGTTTTAAATGATTAATAGAGAAGCTGTTTTTTTTTCTTCGCATGTTTTTTTCGTATATCTTATTACTGTTTATTATATCATATACTAAAAATCAATTTTAATTTATAAAATACTAATTTTTTATCATTAAATAAATGATAAAATTTTACTGTACATTTTTAAGAGAAAAAAACTATCTAATTAATTTGAATTTTTAATAT
>NW_023350746.1:0-320 GCF_001411555.2 Juglans regia
CCATCTACGTCACACCATCGCTTAGTCGACCATTTCCAGTTGGTCGATTCCCGGTTCTCCTTCAGATCCTGTAGCAAAATCTACCATTCGGGGGGAATGGTAGTGGGGACTACCACAGTGAGATTTGATTACAAATCTAAGCAAGTTAACAGGAAACTTCCACACAGGTTAATGATGCATGCATGGCAGTAAAAGCATGAATGCATAATCAAATCATAAGTAATCATAGCATAATTTGACATACAACATAACATAACTGGCATAACTTAAACTGAAACTGAAGCTTAGCATGAACGTGACTTGAAACATAACATGGACTT
>NW_023350747.1:0-399 GCF_001411555.2 Juglans regia
GTACACACATCAGCAGTGATTGATGCAGTGCATACTGCCATGTCTGAGTTGCGTACAGAGATTATGGCTACCGTCTCTGGGTTACGTACAGAGGTTGATGAGTTACGTACAGCGATTAATGCCAATAATGCAACTCAGGTCACAGTTAGTACTCGACTGACACAGGTAGAGACACAATTAGCTAGGGGTGGGCTCCGACCTCCGACTCCGACTCCGAACTCCGACCGGGGTCGGAGCCAAAATTCCCCTCCGACCTCCGACTCCGACCGGGGTCGGAGCCAAAATTCCCCTCCGACTCCGACTCCGACTCCGAACTCAATTTCAGAATTTTTTTTATTATTATTATTTAAATTTTGTTGTTCAATTTCGTTTCAGATAGTGGGCAACATATATATATTT
>NW_023350748.1:0-434 GCF_001411555.2 Juglans regia
TATATAATAATGATAAATATTATAATGATTTTATTTTTAATTTATATATAATAGTGATAAATATTATAATGATTTTATTTATATATATATATATATATAATAGTTATAAATATTATAGTAATGTTATTTTTTATTTATATATTATAGTGATTTTATTTTAAATTTATATATAATAGTGATAAATATTATAGTAGTTTATTTTTTATTTATATATAATAGTGATTTTATTTTTTATTTATATATTATAGTGATTTTATTTTTTATTTATATATTATAGCAATTTTATTTTTTATTTATATATAATAGTGATAAATATTTTAGTGATTTTATTTTTTATTTATATATTATAGTGATTTTATTTTTTATTTATATATTATAGCGATTTTATTTTTTATTTATATATAATAGTTATAAATATTTTTTATTTATATATT
>NW_023350749.1:0-283 GCF_001411555.2 Juglans regia
ATGCTTGTGCACGGCGGATGGTGTTATGGCACCCAGTGCTACGCACATTGTTGCTCTCGGGGGTATCCGGATGATGCTGGCCTCGCTTCCATGGGGTTTGACGGGCATCTCCATTTTTCATTTTACATTTGGGTGGCCGCATGGTGGCCGGGCCTGTGTGTTTGTTTGCTTCCTCTTTGACGTAGATGTGCACGGCGGATGGTGTTATGGCACCCAGTGCTACGCACATGCTTCATTGAGGTGGCTTCCGGACCTTGATGGCCTTGTTCCCATGGGGTTGAAC
>NW_023350750.1:0-319 GCF_001411555.2 Juglans regia
TTTGTTTTGATATGATGTGTTATCTAAAAACCTTGGCATGAAGTTCTAATTCTGTATATGATTGTAATCGGATTTTCGATGAAATCTGTTCTGTTTCTGTTAAGGCCCAGCCACGGGTATAATGGTGGTTTATAACCCTACCACGGGGGTGAAATATGGTATATGGCCCAGCCACGGGTATAATGGTAGTTTATAACCATACCACGGGGGTGAAACATGGTATATGGCCCAGCCACGGGTATAATGGTGGTTTATAACCCTACCACGGGGGTGAAACATGGAATATGGCCCAGCAACGGGTATAATGGTGGTTTATAAC
>NW_023350752.1:0-318 GCF_001411555.2 Juglans regia
AGAGACCAAGGCAATACAATAGTCATCTTTAAGCAATGTGGGACTTATTACTAAGTCCCACATTGCTTAAAGATGACTATTGTATTGCCTTGGCCTCCTATATAAAGATTGGCCTAGGAGGTCAAATCAATCCAAAATCTAACTCTAATGAGTTTAAATTTTTTTTATATTTATAAATTTTAATTTATTATTTAAATTATATTATAATTTTGGTCTAAAAAAATATTTTTAGACCAAAAATTTTTTTTTTTTAATATTATGGCGGGGGGGGGGGGGGGGGGGGGGTTTTTCCCCCCCCCCCCCCCCCCCGGGGGGGGG
>NW_023350753.1:0-318 GCF_001411555.2 Juglans regia
TTTTTTTTTTTTTTTTTTTTTTTTTTTTTTTTTTTTTTTTTTTTTTTTTTTCTTTTTTCTTTTTTCTTCTCCTGGCTGGTTCCCACGCGCCGCAAACCCCCCTCCCTCTTTCCGTCTGATTCTTCCTTCGCCCCTAGCGCCGGCAGTGGTCGTCACCGCCCGGCTTCCCAGCACCCCCACCCACCGGCGACCTCCCCCTCCGATTTCCAGCCCTAGCCGCGCCACTGTTAGCCTCCACGCACCACACGAAGCCGCGGCATTCCTTGCGCCGCTGCGCCGCCGTCGCGCCACCTCCGGCCACCATCTTCTCACCACATC
>NW_023350754.1:0-318 GCF_001411555.2 Juglans regia
TCAACATACGACATAATTCCAAACATGCACTTATCAATCACGTACGACATAATTCCAAACATAAACCCCTAACTCAATTTAGGGTTTCGGATTGAACCCCTAAATCAATTTAGGGGTTCAATCCGAAACCCTAAAATTTAGGGGTTTCGATTGAAACCCCTAAATTTGAAGCACAAATTTTCAAATTTAGGGGTTCAATCCGAAACCCTAAATTGTGGGGGTTTCAATTGAAACCCCTAAATTGAGTTAGGGGTTTCAATTGAAACCCCAAAATTGAAAATTAAGGGGTTTCAATTGAAACCCCTAACTCAATTTAGG
>NW_023350755.1:0-316 GCF_001411555.2 Juglans regia
GCGCTAGGATGGGGTAATATCCTAGTGGAACTCATTTGTTCACGCTGGAGTGTCTAATAGGTGTGAAATTTCCTGGGTTGACAAAGTACAGTCAACAGGTTGCGAATGGGGCCTAATTAGCTGGTCACCGGAGCGCGCCAGGCACTAACGCCGATGGTGCTACACATTACGTTACGTGTGTCCATAACAAGTGTGGCACAAACAAATAAGTCATGGGGCCACAACAACTGTGGAGCATACACTACATGAGACACAACAATTGTGACACGTAGAATACGTGGGGCCACAATAACTGTGGAGTACGTATTAACGCACT
>NW_023350756.1:0-315 GCF_001411555.2 Juglans regia
CATGACATGAAATACATGTAACAGATGGCATACTTAACTTAACATGACATGCTTGCAATGTATAGGAATACGTGACAGAATATGTTTTGTAACAGATGAATAATTCATGACAGAATAAATTCTGTGTAACAGATAAATATGTAATGACTTGGCATGGCACATATGGTAACATGCATACATACAATTTAGTTCCCTTACTTATCACTCATACACATTAAACTGATAGTAAGTTAAAAGCTAACTTACCTCCATCGTCGCGTTCTACTAGAATAAAGCGCGAAACACGAGGAACTGTAAAAGGTTATTCTAAAAGTT
>NW_023350757.1:0-315 GCF_001411555.2 Juglans regia
GGGGGGGGGGGCCCCCCCCCCCCCCCCCCCCCCCCCCAATTATTGCAGAATCTACTCCATTTTTCATTTGGATGATAAAGGCAAAATGTTACAGATGAGGCCATATATATTCGAAAATTAGGTCAACAGTCTTCAAGCATGGCCGTCCATTAATCTCAGGCTGACATCGGTTGTTCTTGTTCCCATTACACTATCAATTGCAGGCTAATAAATTTAATGTCTTTAGCTATGGGGTACGCTCAATGATCTTCATATTCACTCTCTCTCTCTCTCTCTCTCTCTCTCTCTCTCTCTCTCTCTCTCTCTCTCTCTCTC
>NW_023350758.1:0-315 GCF_001411555.2 Juglans regia
AAAAAGGGATAAATAGACTAAGTTTGATTATTGTTGCTTTTGTAATACGCACAATTTTGATGAACTGAAACGATGTGTTTTTATTACTATTTTTTTTATTATGTAGAGACCCATGGTCAGTTTAGCTAAAGTTCTAAGAGTTTGTTACTGAGTGGGTATTTGAGTGAGGAACGAAGTTTAGTGGCGGATCTTTTTGAGGATTCTGGAATTTAGGATTTTTTAAAGGGGGGGGGGTCCCTCGGAGAACCCGGAGCTATGAACCAGTGACTTTTTTGAGTGTTTTTATCAAATACCTTCAGGGCATTCTTCTTTATT
>NW_023350759.1:0-315 GCF_001411555.2 Juglans regia
AGGGTTTCGGATTGAACCCCTAAATCAATTTAGGGGTTCAATCCGAAACCCTAAATTGAGGGGGTTTCAATTGAAACCCCTAACTCAATTTAGGGTTTCGGATTGAACCCCTAAATTGATTTAGGGGTTCAATCCGAAACCCTAAAATTTAGGGGTTTCGATTGAAACCCCTAAATTTGAAGCACAAATTTCGGATTGGAACCCTAAATTGATTTAGGGTTCCAATCTACAAACAAAAACAAACACACAAGTACAAAGAAACAGACGAATCAAACACACAAACAAAATTCTCCACAGCACACAAATTCACAAATT
>NW_023350760.1:0-269 GCF_001411555.2 Juglans regia
GGGTCGTGATTGACATGAATGACTTAACTGGCAGACATGACATTTCGTAACATGACGTAACATGAACGTGACATAAAAGACAGAAATCTTGACGTAACATAACGTGACATGAACGTAGGACGACAGACATGACATACTTCAAGACATAAATGTAACAGAGAACATTTCATAACATGTCATACATGTAACATGCAACATTTCGTAACATGGCATACCATATAACAGACAACATTTCTTAACGTGGCGTAACATGTGACAATGAATATTAC
>NW_023350761.1:0-315 GCF_001411555.2 Juglans regia
ACATTTCGTAACGTGACGTAACATGAACGTGACATAAAAGACAAAAGTCCTGACGTAGCATAACGTGACATGAACGTAAGATGATAGACATGACATACTTCAAGACATAAATGTAACAGAGTACATTTCATAACATGGCATACATGTAACATGCAACATTTCGTAATATGGCATACCATATAACAGACAACATTTCTTAACATGGTGTAACATGTGACAGTGAATATTACGTGACATGAAATACATGTAACAAATGACATACTTAACTTAACATGACATACTTGCAATGTAGAGGAATACGTGACAGAATATCTT
>NW_023350763.1:0-314 GCF_001411555.2 Juglans regia
TGACGAATATTGGAAAGTGACTAAATAAGCTGGATGGTGATCCAGTTATCATGTATATAAAAATCATGTCAAGACTGTCTAGAAGCTGCATGTAGACATGTCTCTAATCCACTTCTAGACTTGCGTACATCATGATGAGCAAGCAGCAATATTCACCGACGACACATGATCAATTATCGCGAGCTCGATCGATCGAAAGCAACTTTTTTTTCAACTCTAATCTAGAAGCTTGAAGCTGGTCAACTTAGCCGCAAAGGGGCGATAATGAAAAACGACCAATTTAAAAAAAAAAAAAAAAAAAAAAAAAAAAAAAA
>NW_023350764.1:0-314 GCF_001411555.2 Juglans regia
GGGGGGGGGGGGGGGGGGGGGGGGGGGGCCGGCAGCCCCCGGAACCATCCATGCACGTAAAAGGACTAGAACGAAACACCAAAATCAAACTTGAAAATCTTGGAGCATTCTTGAGGACTTTTGATTGGATCCAGTCGGTTTTATTCTACATGTACTCCTCTTACACGCATTACGCCACTGAGTACACTCCACTTGTACTCATCCCGTTCCACCATACGCCAGGAGGGTATATTTTACATATACTCTCCTTGTCTCACATTACGCCACACATAAAGTACACACAGCGTGTACTATTCCCATCCCATATGCCACAT
>NW_023350765.1:0-314 GCF_001411555.2 Juglans regia
TCTGAGTCTAATGGCGTAGACCATAACGCATTCTGACACTTCTAACTACCTCAAATAATTAAACTCATATTACTAGCACCATAGTGAGTGATAACACTGACTATCTTGACAGACTAAAACCAATGCGATTGGTCGATTCGTAAAAACTTATGGGGTTTTCACAAGATTCCTAAAGTCAATAGAAATTCCACCAATGAATTTCTAGCGGGCTGTTACATCCTCCCCTCCTAAAAAAAAGATTTCGTCCTCGAAATCGACGTAAGTACAAACATAAAATACGCTCAAAAGAAGAAGTTGCTTACCAACTTATTGCC
>NW_023350766.1:0-462 GCF_001411555.2 Juglans regia
AATGATTTTATTTTTTATTTATATTTAATAGTGATAAATATTATAGTGATTTTATTTTTTATTTATATATTATAGTGATTTTATTTTTTATTTATATATTTTAGCGATTTTATTTTTTATTTATATTTAATAGTGATAAATATTATAATGATTTTATTTTTTATTTATATATTATAGTGATTTTATTTTTTATTTATATATTATAGTGATTTATTTTTTATTTATATATTATAGCGATTTTATTTTTTATTTATATATAATAATGATAAATATTTTTTATTTATATATTATAGTGATTTTATTTTTTATTTATATTTAATAGTGATAAATATTATAGCGATTTTATTTTTTATTTATATATTATAGTGATTTTATTTTTTATTTATATATTTTAGTGATTTTATTTTTTATTTATATATTATAATGATTTTATTTTTTATTTATATTTAATAGTGATAAATA
>NW_023350767.1:0-313 GCF_001411555.2 Juglans regia
AGTATGGAGTATGTTTTAAGTATTTGGGATATTTTAGTTTGGTGCATAGTATTGCTAAAGAAAAAAATTATCCGCTGCAAATATTGCATAATGCTAGATGCATGCATGTTAGGAATATTGCATCTTATATGTCATGAACGGGGGTAGGTAACCTTGTGTTGCATGTCTCGACACTTCAAATGTCCGTCCGATCCCAAGCGGAATTTGGGGGCGTCACAGGGTGGTATCAGAGCAATACGTCTCTGGGATTAAATCCACATGTCCTTAGGAAATGCACCAAATATTAGGCTTGAAATTGTAGTCTTCATTAGGC
>NW_023350768.1:0-425 GCF_001411555.2 Juglans regia
GTGTTTTTATTTTTTATTTATATATAATAGAGATAAATATTATAATGATTTTATTTTTTATTTATATATTATAGTGATTTTATTTTTATTTATATATTTTAGTGTTTTTATTTTTTATTTATATTTAATAGTGATAAATATTATAGTAATTTTATTTTTTATTTATTATATATTATAGTGATTTTATTTTTTATTTATATATTATAGTGATTTTATTTTTTACTTATATATTATAGCGATTTTATTTTTTATTTATATATAATAATGATAAATATTTTTTATTTATATATTATAGTAATTTTAATTTTAATTTATATATTATAGTGATTTTATTTTTTATTTATATATAATAGTGATAAATATTTTTTATTTATATATTACAGTTATTTTATTTTTTATTTATATATTATAGTGATTTTATTTTT
>NW_023350769.1:0-321 GCF_001411555.2 Juglans regia
TTTACGTTCACGCAATCATGGTAATCCCATGAGACAATAATTTGTTTCAAGTTCATATTATGTTATGTTCACGTTTACGTTATGTTCCAAATTCACATTTATGTTATGTCATGCTCAGGTTCATGTTATGTTTCAAGTTCATGTTCAAATTATGCATGTTCACGTTCATGCTATGTTTCAAGTCCATGTTATGTTTCAAGTTCACGTTCATGTTATGTTTCAAGTCCATGTTATGTTTCAAGTCACGTTCACGCTAAGCTTCAGTTTCAGTTTAAGTTATGCCAGTTATGTTATGTTGTATGTCAAGTTATGCTATGATTA
>NW_023350770.1:0-307 GCF_001411555.2 Juglans regia
CTCTCCTCTCTCTCTCTCTCTCTCTCTCTCTCTCTCTCTCTCTCTCTCTCTCTCTCTCTCTCTCTCTCCCTCCCTCTCTCTCTCTCTCTCTCTCTCTCTCTCAGTGTTCCACCATCGTGCTCAGCCATACGAAGCCGCCGCCTAGTCTCCCCATGGCCAAGCCTTGCCTTCCTCTGTTTTGGTAGCCGAAAACAGAGCAGTTCAGCCCCTTAAGCCGCTGCTATCTCCTCCACCGGAAGCCCCTCCTTGCGGTGACTCCACAAAAATTGCCAGCGAGGACTCCCCATCACCCAGGTCCGCCACACGC
>NW_023350771.1:0-6455 GCF_001411555.2 Juglans regia
TTGTGATTAAATTAGAGAAAAGAAAAGAAAGGAAAAGAAAAGAAAGGAAAAGAAAAGAAAAGAAAAGAAAGGAAAAGAAAAGAAAAGAAAAGAAAAAAAGAAGAAGAAGAGGAAGAAAAGAGAAGGTAGTATATTCAAAGTTGCTACATAGTTTCAACAAAGGGAAAGAAAGTATTTGTTGATTGAGCTTTTATCATCATTGGAGCTGATTACATCTTTCTAGTTGGTATCTTGTTTTATAATTACTCTTTCCCTCGTATAAATTCCTTGACTCTCGTGTCATTTGTTTCATTCCTTGTTTCTTTGATCTATATTACTGGCTGGAATAATACAATGTTGTATTGTCTTGATTTAGTTTAACTAGTTCTTAAAGAACTTGAGTGCGAAAACTATTGAGGTAAAATGCAAGATGGTGTGAGACTATTATCGGAAAAAAGCCATTAAGAGTGAAACATGAGTGGAGTGCCATTATTTGAGTGTAAACACGTAAGGGAGTGTGTGAGGTTTTTCACAAACATTCTTTTTGGGCAGCAAATTATGATGTCTCAAAGAAGTGACTCATCATCAAAAGGTGTGGAAGAGAACTCATCCTTTGTGTTGCAAGCCATGCAACAACAGTTTGAGCGGTTGAACTTGGTGTTGGGTGAAGTGAGGGATAGTATGGATAATCAAGAAGCTGTGATTAGAAATCTGCAAGGTGGAAGAAATAGGAGGCGACGTGAGTCTAGTGTTAAAAATTGGCATGAGAAAGAAGAGATTGGTGATGCTCTAGTTACTAGGCGTGCGCTCAATACACAAATTAAGATGGATGATATAGAGCAGCAGAGTGAGAATATTTTTCATACTAGATGTCACATCAACAACAAGGTATGTAGTATGATCATTGATTTGAGGAGTTGTATTAATTTGGCTAGCACTACTTTAGTTGAGAAATTGAATTTACGTACCTTGAAACACCCTAGACCGTACATGTTGCAGTGGTTGAGTGATTGTGGGGAGGTTAGGGTAAATAAGCAAGTGCTAGTTTCTTTTTCAATTGGGAAATACTAGGATATGGTGCTTTGTGATGTAGTGCCTATGCATGCTAGTCATATTTTGTTGGGGAAGCCATGGCAGTATGATAGGAAGGTGATCCGTGATGGGTTAAGGAACATGTACAGTTTTGAAAAAGATGGAAAAACAATCAAACTTGCTCCTTTAACTCCAACACAGGTCCATCGGGATCAATTGAAGCTGAAATGTGAGGTTACTCAAAACAGAAAGAGTGAAAATGAGAGTGATAAAAAAAGAAAGAGTAAAAGTGAGAGTGATAAAAAAAAAAAAAGTGAAAAGGAGATTGAGCAAACAAGCAAGAGTGAAAGTGAGAATGAGCTGAAAAGCAAGAGTGAAGGTGAGAGTGAAAGTGAAAGTGAGATTGAGTTGAAAAGCAAGAGTGAAGATGAGATTGAGAAGAAAAGAAATAGTGAGACCGAAATGGAGAAAGAGAGAAAAATGAGAGAGAAAAAAGAAGAGGATGAGACTAAGACCTCAAGCAAAAGAGAGAATGAGTTGAAAAATAATTATGAGGTCGAGAGTACAAAAAAAGATGAAGAAAAAGAGAGTGACAGAAAAAAAGAGAGTGAAAAGAAAAAAGAGTGTGAAAGGGAAAAAGAGAGTGAAAAAGAAAAAGAGAGTGGAAAGAAAAGAGAGTGAAAAAGAAAAAGAGAGTGGAAAGAAAAGAGAGTGTGAAGAAAGTGAGAGAAAAACAAAGAGAAAAGTGATTTTTTATGCTAAGGCAAGTCTTAATCCTAACGAACTTGACGTATGTTTGCCTAGTATTGTTGTCTCTTTGTTGCAGGGATATGAGGTCGTGTTTCCAAGTGGTGTGTTTAGTGGATTGCCACCTATTAGGGAGATAGAGCACTACATTAATTTTATGCCAGGTGCGGCAATTCTTAATCGACCTTTCTTGGAAAAACAAGAATCATTAACACACTTACAGGGACAAGGTAAGTTGTTGACTAGAATGCATCCTAAGCGGGAGGATTGTATTGAGACTTTTCCTCATGTATTCAAATACACACAAAGTATGAAAAATTTTGTGGTTGATGCTTTAGCAAGAAGGTATGTCCTTGTCTTCATTTTAGACGCGAAATTGTTGAGATTTGAATATGATAAGGAATTGCATGCTAATAATGATGACTTTGCTAGTGTGTATGGAACATGTGAGAATGCATCTTTTGGTAAGTTCTATAAACTAGCTTGGTACTTGTTTAGAATGAATAGATTTTGTGTGCCTACTAGTTTTATGCGTAAGTTGCTTGTGTGTGACGGACATGCTGGTTTGTTGGGTAACCATGGTGTAAGGAAGACTTTTGTTGTGTTGCATGAACGTTTATGGAAATATCATTTGCTTTTCAAAGATGCGTTACACGAACGTTTGCGGGAGTATCATTTGTATTTCATTGATTTTGCATATAATTGGAGTGGTCATTCTGGTGAAAATAAGATTTCAGAAATGTTGCATGAACGTTTATGGGAGTATCATTTGCCATTCATTGACTTGTTGCATGAACGTTTGCGGGAGTATTATTTGCCATTCATTGAGTTTGCATATTGGAGTGGTCATTTTGGTTTGAGGAAGACTTTAGATGTGCTTCATGAACATTTGTGGGAGTATTCTTTGCCATTCATTGAGTTTACATATGATTGAAATGTTCATGCCACTACTAAATTTTCACCAATTGAAATTGTTTATAGACTTAATCAATTTCCTCCTTTAGATTTAAAATCTTCACCAGTTGATGATATGGGTAGCTTGGATGGACTAGTCCAAATTTTTGAACAAATTAATGAAAATGCATATCTAACGGATCTTCCAGGTAAGTATCATGTTTCTACTATTTTCAATGGGACTAACCACTTTCCCTTTGATCCAGGTGGAGATTCGAGGTCGAATCCTTTTGAGGAGAGGGGGAATGATGGGAACCAAGATGAGCGTAGTCTTAAAGATCATTTGCAACTTCCAGATGGGCCAAGAAGATCAAAGAGACAATGCAAGGATTGATGCAATCCACCTGGGATAAGTTTAGCAAGAGGCCAACATTCAAGATGGGGCTTGAAGGATGAGGATCCTGTTTTAATTCATTTGATCAGCTACGGAAGAAGGCAACGACAAAACTTAAAGGCTTTGGGCTTTTGAAGGGTTTCAACTTATTTAATTCATTTAAAGAACTTATTTTATTAGTTTAGAATAATTGAGTTTATTATGGGAAGCACTTAAGGGGGCCTATGCAAGGGCATGTTGGGAAAGTTATTATTTTATTGAACTAGGGTTAGGGTTACTGTAGCTGAATACTGTAGCACGGCACTGTAGCTGCGGCACTGTTCATCCAGGGGCACTTTTGGAAGATGGAGGGTTTATTTTGGCTAGTGTTTCATTAGGTTTTCCTTTAAATATTCTATGTAGCCTCATTCTAATCAGATTATGAAGTTTATGAAATTTGATGAATTTATTCATTGTGAGTTGAGTTTTACTCCTCTTGTTCTTAATTGAACTTTTGAAATTATCAAAGGTAAATCACAACCTTTGTGGCGTTCCTCCTTTGTAATCTGGGTTCTTGAGACGGGTTCTTCAACGGGTCTAGATTTTAATATAATCTAGATTCTTGAAACAAGTTCTCATCGGGTCTAGATTCTCCATCCATAGACTTGATTTTGGCTTTCTTGGGAAGTTTTCAAATTGACTGTGGGTTCAAGGGATTCCTTTCCCGCGGGTTCATATCATTTGGTATTCAGAGCAAGGTTTCCAATCAGGTCTGATTCTATCTTTTATTTCTAGCATATTTAATTCTAGGACTTCATTGTTCTAGGATTGATTACAAAAAAAAAAGTGGTGGCTGTCAGATTTCTTTACTATTGTTGGGGTTGCTGAAATTCATTGTTCTAGGGTTTGTGTTGGCTGAAATCTCTTGTTCTAGGGGTTGTCGTATATCACTTGCCCTTGGGTTTTTCAATTATTGTTAGGGTTTTCTCTACTGCTTATTCTTGGTTGTGATCAAATCAGTTGGTGAAAAGAAAAGAAAAGAAAGGAAAGGAAAAGAAAAGAAAGGAAAGGAAAAGAAAAGAAAAGAAAAGAAAATTCGAAAAAAACATAGAGAAGAAGAAGAGGAAAAGAGAAGGTGGCGTATTCATCGTTGCTACATAGTTACAACAAAGAGAAAGAAAGTATTTGTTGATTGAGTTTTTATCATCATAGGAGCTGAATACATCTTTCTAGTTGGTATCTTGTTTTATAATTACTCTTTCCCTCGTATAAATTCCTTGAGTCTCGTGTCATTTGTTTCATTCCTTGTTTCTTTGATCTATATTACTGGTTGGAATAATACAAGGTTGTATTGTCTTGATTTAGTTCAACTAGTTCTTAAAGAACTTGAGCGGGAAAACTATTGAGGTAAAAGGCAAGAGGATGTGAGACTACTATCGGGAAAAAGCCATTAAGAGTGAAACACGAGTGGAGTGCCATTATTCGAGTGTAAACACGTAAGGGAGTGTGTGAGGTTTTTCACTAACATTCTTTTTGTGCAGCACATTATGATGTCTCATAGGAGTGACTCATCACCAAAGGAGATGGTAGATAACACATCTTTTGTGTTGCAAGTCATGCAACAACAGTTTGAGAAGTTGAACTTGGTGTTGGGTGAAGTGAGGGATATGATGGATCATCAAGATGTGGTAATTAGAAATCTTCATGGCAGGAGAGATAGGAGGCGTCCCGAGTTTAGTGTTGAAAATGGGTATGAGAATGAAGGGTATGGTGATTCTCTTGTTACCAGGCATGCACTCAATACAAAAATTAAGATGGATGATATAGTGCAGCAGACTGAGAATATTTTTCATACTAGATGCCACATCAACAACAAGGTATGTAGTATGATCATTGATTTGAGGAGTTGTATTAATTTGGCTAGCACTACTTTAGTTGAGAAATTGAATTTACGTACCTTGAAACACCCTAGACCATACATATTGCACTGGTTGAGTGATTGTGGGGAGGTTAGGGTAAATAAGCAAGTGCTAGTTTCTTTTTCAATTGGAAAATACCAGGATATGGTGCTTTATGATGTAGTGCCTATGCATGGTAGTCATATTTTGTTGGGGAAGTCATGGCAGTATGATAGGAAGGTGATCCATGATGGGTTAAGGAACATGTACAGTTTTGAAAAAGATGGAAAAACAATCAAACTTGCTCCTTTAACTCCAACACAGTTCCATGGGGATCAATTGAAGCTGAAAAGTGAGGTTGCTCAAAACAGAAAGAGTGAAAATGAGAGTGATCAAAAAAGAGAAAGTGAAAAGGAGATTGAGCAAACAAGCAAGAGTGATAGTGAGAATGAGCTGAAAAGCAAGAGTGAAGGTGAGAGTGAAAGTGAAAGTGAGATTGAGCTGAAAAGCAAGAGTGGAGATGAGATTGAGAAGAAAAGAAATAGTGAGACCGAAATGGAGAAAGAGAGAAAAATGAGAGAGAAAAAAGAAGAGGGTGAGACTAAGACCTCAAGCAAAAGAGAGAATGAGTTAAAAAATAATTGTGAGGTCGAGAGTACAAAAAAAGATGAAGAAAAAGAGAGTGACAGAAAAAAAAAGAGTGAAAAGAAAAAAGAGTGTGAAAGGGAAAAAGAGAGTCAAAAAGAAAAAGAGAGTGGAAAGAAAAGAGAGTGTGAAGAAAGTGAGAGAAAAACAAAGAGAAAAGTGAGTTTTTATGCTAAGGCAAGCTTTTATGCTAACGAATTTAACGACTCTTTGCCAAGTGTTGTTGTTTCTTTGTTGCAGGGATATGAGGTCGTGTTTCCTAGTGGTGTATTTAGTGGATTGCCACCTATTAGGGAGATTGAGTACTACATTGATTTTGTGCCAGGTGCGACAATTCCTAACCGACCTTTCTTGGAAGAACATGAGTGCTTGACACACTTAAAGGGACAAGGTAAGTTGTTGACTAGAATGCGTGCTAAGCGGGGGGATTGTATTGAGACTTTTCCTCGTGTATTAAAATACACACAAGGTATGGAAAATTTTGTGGTTGATGCTTTAGCAAGAAGGTATGTTCTTATCTTCATTTTAGATGCAAAATTGTTGAGACTTGAATATGATAAGGAATTGCTTGCTAATGATGATGACTTTGCTAGTGTGTATGGAACATGTGAGAAAACATCATTTGGTAAGTTCTATAAACTAGATTGGTACTTGTTTAGAAATAATAGATTTTGTGTCCCTACTAGTTTTATGCATAAGTTGCTTGTGTGTGATGGACATGGTGGTTTGTTGGGTAACCTTGGTGTAAGGAAGACTTTTGTTGTTTTGCATGACTGTTTGTGGGAACATCATTTGCCATTCAAAGACGTGTTGCAGGAACGTTTGTGGAAGTATCATTTGGCATTCATTGATGTATTGCATGAACATTTGTGGGAGTATCATTTGCC
>NW_023350772.1:0-267 GCF_001411555.2 Juglans regia
CTCTAAGAAGCTGGCCGCGGAAGGTCACCTCCGCATAGCTAGTTAGCAGGCTGAGGTCTCGTTCGTTAACGGAATTAACCAGACAAATCGCTCCACCAACTAAGAACGGCCATGCACCGCCACCCATAGAATCAAGAAAGAGCTCTCAGTCTGTCAATCCTTACTATGTCTGGACCTGGTAAGTTTCCCCGTGTTGAGTCAAATTAAGCCGCAGGCTCCACTCCTGGTGGTGCCCTTCCGTCAATTCCTTTAAGTTTCAGCCTTGCG
>NW_023350773.1:0-203 GCF_001411555.2 Juglans regia
CCGTGAGATGTACATGAACCAACCAATCCAAAATCCATCAATAATCAATAACCAATCCAATCCAATCAAACCAACAACTCCAATCACAAATCCATCCGACCCCCGTACTCCTCGGACTCAGTCCGGCATGCCAAAAATACAGTGAAAAGCGTTAGTGCAAAAATACATAAAATTCATGAGAATTCTTTGGAGAAATACTTACA
>NW_023350774.1:0-405 GCF_001411555.2 Juglans regia
TATTTATATATTATAGTGATTTTTTATTATTTATATATTATAATGATTTTTTTATTTATATTTAATAGTGATAAATATTATAGTGATTTTATTTTTTATTTATACATAATAGTGATAAATATTTTTTATTTATATATTATAGTGATTTTATTTTTTATTTATATATTATAGAGATTTTATTTTTTATTTATATATAATAGTGATAAATATTTTTTATTTATATATAATAGTGATAAATATTTTTTATTTATATATTATAGTGATTTTTTATTATTTATATATTATAATGATTTTTTTATTTATATTATATATAATAGTGATAAATATTTTTTATTTATATATTATAGTGATTTTATTGTTTATTTATATATTATAGTGATTTTTTTTATTTATATATTATAATGA
>NW_023350775.1:0-306 GCF_001411555.2 Juglans regia
GAGGCTTTGTCTCCCTTCAATAATTCTAACCGGAGTCCATCTTCAAGCCCCCAAGGGGCAGCTGCTTTAATCCCAGGATCCATGCAGAATCCACCATCTAGTGGCTTTTCTAGCCCCCATTTCCCCCCCCAACAGCCGCAGCAGCCACAGCAACTGCAGCAACGCTCGCTCAGTGCTTCTAACACGTTCCAACAAAATCATCCAGAGACCTCCCAGGGCAACGAGGCCTTGCAACAGAAGATGTTCCAGCAACTGTTGCAGATGTCTAACAACAGTGGAGTGCAACAGCAATCATTTGCCGGGCCA
>NW_023350776.1:0-305 GCF_001411555.2 Juglans regia
TCATGAATTTTATGTATTTTTGCACTAACGCATTTCACTGTATTTTTTTTGGCATGCCGGACTGAGTCCGAGGAGTACGGGGGTCGGATGGATTTGTGATTGGATTGGATTGGTTATTGGTTATTGATGGATTTTGGATTGGTTGGTTCGTGTGCATTTCATGCATGTTCATGTTTGTAAAGGAAAACTGGGTTTTCGTGCATTGCATTCATGTTCATGTGTTTATGAAAACTGGGTTTTCATGTGAGAATGGAATTTGGGTGCGTGCGTATCACGACCCCAAGCCGAGATGGGGCATTATCTCG
>NW_023350777.1:0-305 GCF_001411555.2 Juglans regia
TGTTTGATGTTTTAAAGCATGTTTGATCTTAGGATGATGTTATGAATATGTTAGAAGTAAGATTTGATTTTTTGGAATTCTTGGAGATGTTTTTATTAAGGTTAAAACTTGTGATTTAAGGTTTACTTTTTGTTAAAAAGTTTGGGCCTTTTTACAAAAAGTTTGGTATTGATAATTAGCTTTTTCTTAATGGATAGTTTGAAGGGTGTTTTTAAACTTAGGATAGGAAGATCTTTGTTACAAGATTTTGGTTTATTCATGAGTTTTGGAACTTGAAAGAATTGCAACCAAAATAAGACAAATGG
>NW_023350778.1:0-304 GCF_001411555.2 Juglans regia
TTTTTTTTTTTTTTTTCTAATTTTTTTTTTTACCTTTGACTAATTTATTGAGACTGTTCTAAACCGCTCTTCTCTCAAGTTTAGGCTAGGTTTGGATATAAAAAAAATTATTTAATTTCATTTTATCTCATCTAATTATTATAATTTTTTTAAATTTTTACTTAAAATATAATAAATAATTCAACTTTTTAAAATTTTAAAATAATAATAATATTAAAAAATAATATTCTAATAATATTTTATTCAACTTTCATCTCAACTCACTATCCAAACCTTCCAATATTCTATAGTCCTTTTTAAATGT
>NW_023350779.1:0-303 GCF_001411555.2 Juglans regia
ATTTTTATTATTTTTTTCTTTTATTAAATATTTATTATATGAATAATGAATAAAAAATTTGAAATAATTTAAAAAGAATAAACTCAAAAAAAATTTTTAAAAAAATATTAAAAATTTAAAAAATTTAAAAAAGTGTGGAGTGTGGAGTGTGGTGGAGGTTGTGTAGCAAAGCTCAATAAATAAATTTAAAATAATTAATAAGAAGGTGTTTCAACTTTCAACCAACTTGTAAAAAGGTAGTACCACTTGGCAACTTGTGGCACACACCAAACCCCCCCCCCCCCCCCCCCCCCCCCCCCCCCA
>NW_023350780.1:0-303 GCF_001411555.2 Juglans regia
GTTGTGCAGCTAAGATTGGCATTGATCTCAGATACCTAAAAAGGATATAAATACGTTTCCTATCTAACTTTGTCTCTATTCATGTGACTTTGGTCATGATGACGGGGATGACATGTTTATCTTTACTTTTCTTTTTTTCTTTTTTTTTCCCGTAATGGACATGTTCATCATGACATCTTTATTAGCTTTAGGCTTGTCCTTTTTTTTCTTTTGTTTTTTTTTTCTTTGTCGGTAGGGGATGTCTCGCTTACAACGTTGATTGTGTTAGGCCATCTGTTTTTTTTTTTTTTTTTTTTTTTAATT
>NW_023350781.1:0-303 GCF_001411555.2 Juglans regia
ATATATATATATATACATATACAAATTACTCATAAAAATCTAAGCAATGAAAATTATTAGAAACATAATTTCTTATGATATTTTTAAATCTTTAAGATATTTTTGTTACACTATAACAAAATTTGTCTTTTGTGATAGAGGAAACCGTCACCAAAAATTGCCAAAACGTCACTAAAGATATTTGGTGACGGTTTGAAACCGTCACCACGACCGTCATATCATGTGCATCACAGGAAAAAGTTGGTGACGGTTTACTATTGAACCGTCACTAAAAATATTTTTAGTGACGGTTGGAGGTGTTCC
>NW_023350782.1:0-302 GCF_001411555.2 Juglans regia
GAGAGGTTAGTGGGCTACAGCCCGCACGCATAGCCATGCATGCAGCATGGCAAGCACGTGCAGCACAGCCCATGCGCATGGCATGGGGCGCAGCAGCAAGCCGCGCGCGCATGCACAACCCAGTGCGTAGGCCTGCACGCGCGCTAAGGAGCCGCAAGGCCCTGGGCGCGCCCAGGTGCCACAGGGCCATGCGCACACCCTTGTGCAGCATGGCCAGCCCAGCCAGCCCAGCCAGACAAGCCAGACTAGCCAGCGCGCACAGCCCCAGTCCAGAACCATGGCCTACCAGTAGCACACCCGCA
>NW_023350783.1:0-301 GCF_001411555.2 Juglans regia
ATCGATAGGTGATGCTTGGAACACATCCAAGATGTATTGGAATGAATTTAGGAAACCAATTTGGGTGGTTTCAATTGTCCAAAAGCACGAGACAAGTGTTCGCCTCCGTTCATGCACGTCGGGTGGCAACATTGGGGGGCCATGTTGTGAGTGTTGTATTGCAATCTTTTGAGGCAACAAGGAAGATTGCTTTTGTATAGTTTGTGTGATCTACGGTGTTCTTCGTCGGACCTTTGTGTGCTTGACATGGTAGGCAAAGCACCACGGGTGTGTCGCGGCGTGCCTTGGGGCAAGCCATGGG
>NW_023350784.1:0-301 GCF_001411555.2 Juglans regia
AAAAAAAAAATGAAGTCCCCATTAATCAGTACGATCGAGTAATATGGTACCGTATTGATCCAAATTTCCAATCAATTATGAAATGTTTTTTTAATTTTCTTGGTTCGATTACATAACAGCTAGGGGAGATTATATATGGAAAATACTATTCCTACAGATCTACCGAAATTGTATTTTATTTTATTTTTATTTTTTTATTTTTACTTAGTGATTAAGGAATGTTTTTAAATGAATTTATGATTTTTTTATATTTTTTAAAAATATTTAAAGTGTTTAAAAAAATGATTGAAAAAAAAAAAAA
>NW_023350785.1:0-300 GCF_001411555.2 Juglans regia
TCTAAATTAATTATTTTTATGCGTTTAAATTTCTTCTCAAATTAAATTAACTTGTTGTGGGGTTTAATTATTTATTTTCATTTTAATCATTACGTTTGAATTATTTTATTTTACTTGCTGTTTTAAAATCGTTTCCGTTGGACCTTATTTCTTTCTCTACATTTTCTCTTTCCTCTTTTCTTTTTCTTCTTTTCTTTTTTTTTTTTCTTTTCCTTTCTTTCTTTTTCTTTTTCTCCCCCTGCTTCCCGCGCGGACCTCTCTCTCTCTCTCTCTCTCTCTCTCTCTCTCTCTCTCCCCCCG
>NW_023350786.1:0-300 GCF_001411555.2 Juglans regia
CCAGCCAAGCCTTCCTCTCCCATTTCCATGCATTGAGGCACACTGGTTCCCCTTGGAACCCCACGGCCCCGCCGTACTCCGCCCCCCCAGCCGCCACGAAGACCACCAGCGGCCTCCCTTGACCCTTGGTCTAACCCTAAGCCCGAACCACCACTTTATGTAGTGGGTAGCCACTGCACGTGATGGACAGCCACTACGCATGGCTGACCGCCACTGTACACGCCTACCATCACATGGCCACCACAAGCCCTTCCAAGACCACACTTAGCTATCCAAATGCCCAAACAGTCACCATATGTG
>NW_023350787.1:0-300 GCF_001411555.2 Juglans regia
ATTCAGGTTATTACAAAGCAATTGAGTGGTTTCAAGTACTGTAACTATTTTAAAATTGTTCACCCCCTTTCTATTAGAAAAATTGGATTACAACGTACAAGCCACAGCCATAAAAGAAATAAGGCTCAGAGAACATAGCCTTCTTTTATGCATACCAACCTTCAGTTACTACTGGATTCCCGAAAAGACTGAATCCGGCAACTTCCCAATACACCATCTCATGACATGGAGATGGTTGTACTTCTTCCATGCATACCAATTTTAAGTGGTTATTGCCAATTCACCGACTTGGAAAGGGGG
>NW_023350788.1:0-244 GCF_001411555.2 Juglans regia
GATGATAACGTTATCCGCAAAAGTCGAACTCCGTACTTCCTCAGTCAAGGTATCAACCTTGTCGTTGAGGATAGTTACACGATGGGTGAGTTCGGCAACAGACGTCGATATAGTCTCGAGCGATCGATCGATCTTATGATCAATATGCGCAGTCAGCTGTGAGATGACCGCATCAACCCAAGCAGGCCGCACATCTCCTGCAGATGTACTCGGCGTATGCTGACTACTACTCCCGACATGACCT
>NW_023350789.1:0-243 GCF_001411555.2 Juglans regia
ATCACATCACAGGTTTCTATACCAGCTGTGAGTGCGTTAATACGTACTCCACAGTTGTTGTGGCCCAACGTATTCTACGTGTCACAATTGCTGTGTCTCACGTATTGTATGCTCCACAGTTGTTGTGGCCCCATACTTCATGCTCCACAGTTGTTGTGGCCCCATGACTTATTTGTTTGTGCCACACATGCTGTGGACACAAGTAACATAATGTGTGGCACCATCGGCGTTAGTGCCTGGCGC
>NW_023350790.1:0-243 GCF_001411555.2 Juglans regia
TCTGGGGTCTAAACAACTTTTTACCAATCAAATGATCTCCAAATGGAACAAATAAGATATCCACGTAAACTAGACTCCAAAAGAAACAACTTTCATGAAGAAAACGTTGCGAGGAAACACTTACAAAAGCTTCGAAACAGGCATTCAAAAGAGGTACGAAAAACTGTCCGAGAGTGTCTTTTGTGTTCTATGAAGGAAAAGTGTAAAGGAGAGTTGCTTTTTCGTGGGAAGTGGACTGAAGAG
>NW_023350791.1:0-230 GCF_001411555.2 Juglans regia
GTTACGAAATGTCATGTATGCCAGTTAAGTTATTCATGTCAATCACGACCCTAAGCGCTAGGATGGGGTAATAACCTAGTGGAACTCATTTGTTCACGCTGGAGTGTCTAAATAGGTGTGAAATTCCCTGGGTTGATAAAGTACAGTCAACAGGTTGCGAATGAGGCCTAATTAGCTGGTTACCGGAGCGCGCCAGGCACTAACGCCGATGGTGCCACACATTACGTTAC
>NW_023350792.1:0-225 GCF_001411555.2 Juglans regia
AAAGTCTGCGGAAGCATTTATTAAAAAAAAATACAGAAGTCTTATGTGCTTATCAAAATAATTTATTTAAACCATAGAAATAATCATAGCAAAATCTGTCTAGGTCTCAGCCTTGTCTCCTGGAGTCAAGTCCTGTCCTGCAGTCTCATCTTCATATATGTTATCACCTGGGGGGGTTTAAAAACATGGAAAACAAACTAAAATGAGTCGAATACTCAATAAGCA
>NW_023350793.1:0-209 GCF_001411555.2 Juglans regia
AGAGGATCTAGTTCCTCCGACGCAGCCTGAGCCAGGTCATGTCGGGAGTAGTAGTCAGCATACGCCGAGTACATCTGCAGGAGATGTGCGGCCTGCTTGGGTTGGTGCGGTCATCTCACAGCTGACTGCGCATATCGATCATAAGATCGATCGATCGCTCGAGGCTATATCGGCGTCTGTTGCCGAACTCACCCATCGTGTAACTATCC
>NW_023350794.1:0-207 GCF_001411555.2 Juglans regia
TTCCGAGCGCGTTCGTGCTAAAGATTTTCCCGGATTCCTTGAGGCCATCAGCACGAAGATGGAAGCGCCCTTTGAGGAGCTACTGGACCGGCTTGAACATCCGGGGACTGCCATAGTGGCCGATACTTATTTGGTATGGGCCGTCGAAGTGGGGAACCGGAGGAATATTCCGGTGGCGTCACTAATGACCATGTCCGCGACGGTGTT
>NW_023350795.1:0-204 GCF_001411555.2 Juglans regia
TGTATAAGTTGGACATTGCATGAAAACTTGAACTCTGCCTACAAAATCAGAGAGAGAGAGAGAGAGAGAGAGAGAGAGATAGAGAGAGTACCAATTGGCTACCTGCTGCGACGGAGGGGAAGGAGGGAGGATCGCGACTCTTAAGGTTCGCCGGAAGGGAATTAGGGAAAAGTAAAACTGAAGTGGAAATGAATTTTTTTTTTT
>NW_023350796.1:0-1181 GCF_001411555.2 Juglans regia
GCATTGTATAATTATTAAATAAGTAATGTTATATACAATCATAGAGTGCGCAAGCGCCGTGCAGTCGTTTTAAAAAAGAGTGGAGTTTACTATTAAAAAATTAATTTTTTTTTCATATAGGTTCCGTATTTATTTACTTTTTTTAAAGTGATTGTATAGCTTTTGCATACTCACGATTACAACTTATCATTTTTCTTATTAAATATAAGGTTTGAATAATGTATGTAAGGTTCAATAAATATGATCAATAAAGTGACATAACCGGACCATTGATACGTTTTCAGGCTCCATTAACCAAGCCATTCTTGTCAAGTGTGTTGTGTTCAATGTGTTGTGCTGTGTGCAGGAGTAGGTTGGGTGCCATAATTTGAAAGAAAATGAACTCTTGGCAATAATAAGACGTCCAAGTTCATGTGGATTTTCAGTTTGTTATATTGATCGACTGCCTGCCATTTCTTTCTGTGGACCTCTTGAGGTAAGAACAAACAAGCCACTGTACCAGTTCAATCATCAACCTTTGTATTAAAATATCGCTATGAACTTTGCTACTTGCAATTTTGGTGCGTCGATACATCACTTGTTGTGAAATCCGTTACGATTATAAAAAGATTAAAACACTAATACCTTTTCATCATTGCAAAACCCACTTCACTTTTTTTTTTATTGATTTTCTTTTATTATTATTGAAAGAGGACAGCACCTTCACAATTTTATTAAAAAAACTCACACTAAGCTGAAGGAATCACCATAATTACATCAATAAAATATGCCCCAAAAAAGAAATTCCCAACAAACCTCCCAATTCTCCCATCGTCTAATATAAGGTAAACCCATTTTATCCGTACATATAAGACCCTTAAGGTTTCGTTTGGTTGATAAACTACTCTTAACTCATTTCAACTCATCATTACAACTTTTTCAAATTCTAACATAAAATATAATAAACAATTTAACTTTTTCAAATTCCAAAATAATAATAATATTAAAAAATAATATTCTAACAATATTTTATCATCTCAACTCAATTCACTTCAACATCCCAACACAATCTAAGTCTCCCCAGACCAAACTCCTCCCCAACACAAACAAAAAAAAAAAAAAAACAATATTTAAAATGACCCACTTCACTTCACTTCACTAGTGTGCTGATTGTTATCAAACAATATTTTGAAAATATTTTA
>NW_023350797.1:0-2211 GCF_001411555.2 Juglans regia
GGAGAAGAAATGCATTGTGCTAATCAGTGAGGTGCTCGAGCTTACCGTGAGAGAAAGCAGAAGTCGTGCAATGACGGATCTGGGTGGATGGACAGAGATCAGCAATGGAAAAGTTTCGGAAGTAGAGAAATATTGTTAAACCGAAGAAAATGATGGTGAAGGAAAACAGAGATATTGGCGTGGTCTTACCGAGAGGATGTCGGAGTGCAACAATGGTGGCTAGTGGATGAAGATCAACGATGACGAAAACTCTAAGAGATAAGTGGGATCTGTGCCATTAGCTCGAGAATAAGAGTGTCAAAACAAAAGAGAGTGTGTCAGAGTTCAACTCACCGAGGGACAACGTGTTGTGGTGGGTTTGGTGAAGATCGACAGAAGTGGAAAACACTGTGAAAGGCCTCTGTTTGTAGCGAAATACCTAGAGAAGAAAAGAACAAAAATACATTTAGTATTGATGGTGGTTACAGAGAAGGAATTAGGTAGAGGAAGTGTGTAAATCGACAAGAACTTACCATAAAAGAGATGGAAAAAGACGAAGTTGGACGGCGATCTATGCCAGTTATAGCTAGGGTCTCCTTCGAATGGGGTGGTGGAGAAGCACAGACTGGCTGGGCTCTATTTGTTTATGTGAAATGGATGCTGATTTCTCAATTGAGTTGGTGTTGTTTGTTGTGTCAATGTGCTGAGAAGTCGACAAGAGGAAAAATATATAGATGGAGATTGGGATTTAACGTGTTTAAGCCGGAGGCCCGGAATGGTTCTAATAATTCTTGGTGGAAGGGGGACTCGGTATGGTCACGAGATTAGAGGAATAAGCGTGGAGGAAGTGATCTTGGCAATTTGAGTCGTAGGGGAACTGCAGTTTGAGTTATACACATTTAAAAACACAAAGAAGTAAAAATTTTAACAGCCTCTTAATTCATAATTAATAATTGAATTAAAAATGTTTATGAAACAACTAAAATAAATAAATATATAAATACTAAATAATGATAATATTATAATAATAATAAAAATAATAATAATCATCATCATCATCATCATAATCATAATAATAAGTAAATTTACTTTATTGTTCAAATTTTGAACCTACATGTTACAACCTATTTTAAGATTGGTTGACATATATAATTCACTAGTTGTTCGATTTCTCATCTTTTTTTCATTTATTAGAAAGTTTGAGAAGGGATCAATATCTTCTCTATAATTTTAGAATGATGTTAGGTTTGAGTTTGATCCTTGGGTTTTCCTTAAGGACATGGTCTACAAATTCCTTCTATCACAATTTAGAACTTTCATCTTTACCTTAGGCCATCAAAGTTCATAGCAATAATAAAACGTATTTTAGCGGTCTAGGTGCCAATTCCTCTTTTGGGGATACTAATGATTGCCTATAACTACTCCAAATGATGCTGTTATGACTATGTTGCAAGTAATTCCTAAGTTATACAAAGAACAAAGTCACTCCAATTCAAGGTTAGACAGAATTAAACAAATGGGATGAAAACATTAGCTCTACATAGTTACAAGCAAGCATAACATGTTGGGTTTGTGGAGCCTAGTTTATTGTAGTGGCACCCCGACTTGATGACCTGATCCGACAAGGATCTTTTACAAATTTTTAGTGAATTTTCAACGACGCTTGTACCATGTTTGTTTTAGCTTGGGCTGAAAAATTTTGGCCTTGAGAAGCACTAAATAAAAAGTTCGCTCGACGTTTGCTCGACATTCAACTTGAGTGAAGCTCAGGCAGAAAGTTCACTCGAGCGAATTCCAGGCTGATAATTTGCTCGACTAGGCACTTAAGCGAACACTAAATAGAGAGTTCGCTCAATGCGCGTTTGACACTCCGCTCGGACAAATATCTCAAAAAAGTGAATATTAGGATTTCCGCCATGTAACCCTATAAATATACTTATTATGAACAGTATGACTATCTGAACAGTAATATTTTCGCCCCAAGATGTATTTTGTGATTTATTGGCATAATAAAAATCCTCTACAGCTCCGCAAACGTAGGTATGTTACCGAACCACGTAAACTTGAGTCATGTAATTGATTGTTTGTTTATTTTCTTGTTTATTTTTGCTTTTCTGTCATTTTTTCACCTTTGACAATACATCTGAGGCAGTATCGCTGATCCAACAGCTCAGAAGGAGAGCCCAGACTAATTATTGAAGGCTATGATGGAGACATGTATATATCAGGTGT
>NW_023350798.1:0-225 GCF_001411555.2 Juglans regia
TTGTGTGAGATGATGATGTTGCTGGAAGGAAGTTTAGGTCAGCTCTCTTTTGTAACAGAAAAATACTCTAGCCACAAATTAATTACACAAAATAAAAGTAATCTTATAAATTAATGTAGCTTAAAATAATTTGTCAGATTGTAAAATTAAATAGATATAATGGATTAAATGAAATAATATAATTTATGAGATTATTTTTATATAATTTCTTTATAGCGGTCCTCA
>NW_023350799.1:0-300 GCF_001411555.2 Juglans regia
GTCTCCAAAGAAATGGGGGCACGCACTAATTATATTTGATTGGTTGAGTAGGTAACTGAATAAGAACATTCAGGTAGGGGTGGGCACCCCCCCCCGCTACCCCGCCCCGCTTCTCCTCTGCCCCTGCATGGCGGGGCGGGCAACCCCGCTCCGCCCATGCAGTGGCGGGGCCCCCCACCCCGCATCTAGAGCCCCTATCGGGGGAGGGTGGCGGGGAGGGCCCAACCCCGCCCCGTATTTCCCCTGCTTACATTTATATATATATATTTATATTTTACAAATTGTGTATATATATATATG
>NW_023350800.1:0-434 GCF_001411555.2 Juglans regia
TAAGGACTGCTGACTTAAGAGAACCAGAGTTAATTCAATAGTTCTAAGAATACTGATGGCAGCCCATCATATCATGTCACCCCCATATCCATACCCATAGGCCATATCCATGATGTATATCCATTGAACATCCCATTAATTACGTCACAAATTAATTAATGCCCATCTCCTCTCCCATAACTTCTTTTATCACCATCTCTGAACATTCTGCATTTTTCTTGACCCACCACCAACGGTCACAACCCAAAGTTGAATATCTTTCTTATAATTCTGTTAGTGCTGTGAACCTTTTTTTTTTAAGTGAAAAAATATTTATAATTATAAATTATGTAATTATCGTATAATTATTTTAAAAAAATAAATAAATATAAAACTCACATAAAAAATTAATTTTTTAATAATAAATTATATTTTTTTTAAAAATATATTATATC
>NW_023350801.1:0-1016 GCF_001411555.2 Juglans regia
CTGTATTATCTGACTCTGAAATTAATAATATAGAAAACCAATTATTTTACGATTATACATAAAATTATTATTATTTTTTAATTAATTTCCTGACTGAAATTGGCATAATGCATGCATGCATGCTAGCCAGCAGGTGAGTAACGTTTTTTTTTTTTTTTCCTCTAGGCAAGTTTAGCATTTTATAGATAAATTAAAAGATTACAAGATACAAGTTTAAATAGAATGTAAGTTCCCTACAATCATTTCAAAATCAACAGATACATCACATAAAAAAAAAATTGAGAGATTTGGAGTCAATTAATTGGCTCATACCCATATTTCACTAGGGGATGCTGCTTGAAGTGGTTTTTGTATAGTCTGATAAAATAGACTATATTACTGCAATTAAAAGCCACAGTAAAGGAAAATGTGATGCATCTTGTTAGTTTGGATTGGCCGGAAGAGATTGCCATGCCTACTTCCATTTGATCCTCGATTCAAAAAAAAAGGAACTTAGGATAGCAGCTCGAAACAAATTCGAGTCGCCGACAGAGGACCAACATAGTTTTGGACAAACAAAGTCCAGAACTGGTGAGTAACGTTTGTATTTGCAAAATGCTATGTATCAATGTCTCATCGCTAATGATCCAGCGATTAGTTAATATATAATATGATTGGTTGTATCAATTTTTTTTTTTAAATAAAATAACTATTTTAACCAATTATAACTGTTTCTTTAACCGCACGTGTTCTGTTTAAAAAAAGGAAAATGATAGGGTTACTACCCTCTTACTACTCATTTACTACTTTTTTTATATTTGATTTTTTTTATAATTTTTTATTTTACTTAATAGTTAAGGAAGTGATAATTAATAAATTTATATATTTTTTTAATTTTTTTTAATGATTAAGGATGTTAAAAAAATACTTAAAATAAAATAATAAAAAAATAAAAACACTACAAATAGTAGATGGTCAACTTTATCCTTAACAAAAAAAATCATCCCTTATCCTTAACATCGAAATGAGCAACTTTA
>NW_023350802.1:0-479 GCF_001411555.2 Juglans regia
TTTGGAAAAAAAAAAGAAGAATAAGAAAATGTAGCATATTCAAAGGTTGCTACATAGTTACAACAAAGAAAAAAGAAAAATATTTGTTGATTGAACTTTATTTTCAAATGGGCTAAATACATCTTTCTAGGTGATATCTTGTTTTATAATTACTCTTTCCCTCATATAAATTCATCGAGTCTCATGTCATTTTATTCCTTCATTGTTTCTTGAACCTATTGTTGGTTGGAATAATACAAGGTTGTATTGTCTTGATTTAGTTCAACTAGTTTTTAAATAACTTGAGCGGAAAAACTATTGAGGTAAAAGGAAAAAAAAGTGTGAGACTATTATCAAGCTAATTAAGAGTGAAACACGAGTGGAGTGTTATTATTTGAGTGTAAACATGTAAGGGAGTGTGAGATTTTTCACTAACATTCTTTTTATGCAGCACATTACGATATCTCATAGGAATTACTCATCACCAAATGGGATGACAG
>NW_023350803.1:0-245 GCF_001411555.2 Juglans regia
TGAAGTTGTCCACGTGTTACCATGCAAGCCTTCGAGTTTACGTTGGTTGTCATGGACCATGTGGGCGTTCTCGTGCTCTTGGATGCGGAACATTGTGTTGGTGTGGGGGGTCACCGGCCTCTTTATCCCAAACCGAGCGTTCTCGTTTGACACGAACGATTGTCGTGCTCGCGTCTTGATCCTATCCTCCTTCCGGAGTGGTAGGCTTACGTGCGGTGCCGGCATCGAGAATGAATGCTACCTGG
>NW_023350804.1:0-394 GCF_001411555.2 Juglans regia
GAAAAAGAAATAGTGAGGCCGAAAAGGAGAAAGAGAGAAAAATTAGAGAGAAAAAAATATAAGGCTGAGGCTGAGACTTAAAAAAAAAAAGAATGAGTTGAAAAATAATTGTGAGGTCAAGAGTTCAAAAAAAAAGATGAAGAAAAAAAGAGTGACAGAAAAAAAAGAGAATGAAAAGAAAAAATTGAGTGAAAGGAAAAAAGAGAGTAAAAAAGAAAAAGAGAGTGGAAAGAAAAGAGAGAGTGAAGAAAGTGAGTGAAAAAAAAAAGAAGAGAAAATTGAGTTTTTATGATAAGACGAGTTTTAATACTAATGAACTTAACGTATCTTTATCTAGTGTTGTTGTCTCTTTGTTGTTGTAGGGATATGAGATCGTGTTTTATAGAGGTGTGTT
>NW_023350805.1:0-1297 GCF_001411555.2 Juglans regia
GAGAAAATATTCTTACAATCATGAATTGCGTAACCGCCGCGTAATCACTTTGAAAAAAATAAATAAAATATAGGACTCACATGAAAAAAATTAATTTTTTAATAGTAGACCCCACTCTTTTTTAAAACGATTACGCGGCGGTTACGCGCTCTACGGTTGTATGTAGAATTACTCTTAACAATTAAGGAAGAAGAGAGAAGAAATGAACCTAACCCAACTGTTCAAAATTATATGTACGTTTCCAAGTAAGCAGTGCATGCAGAAGATCATCTTTACAAGTTCGAAAACCTGCTCTCAGAAAGTAGATGACAAAATACGATCGGTTTAGAGTATTAGTATTGGTCTATACATATGCATATGTAAAGTTATATTTGTATAATATGGTCCTAAAATTCTTCACATTGACTTATGCATATTCAAATATTTAGCTACTTATGAATAGTGCTTATCCAAATTTGGATAACTACTATTCACTTACAAATCATATTTTAATAATTATTTATCTCTCCTCTCACTCTCTCTCACACAATCCTTTTATTTTCTCCCTCTTTTAACAATAAAACAAACATTCACTTGCACATTCATTTTATTATTATAATATATTATATTTTTTTTTCATTTTATTATATTTTTAATATATTATTATTAAAAAATTATATTTTTTATTATTATATTTGTATCATTAATGTCAAATGTATGTAGTGGATATTAATTGTAAAATATATAAAAAAAATTGATTTTAGCAAAAAAGTAATAATAATAAAATAATAATATTTTATTATTATTTTGTTTCAAATATGCATAAGTTAATGTGAGAATTTTATTTGAATGGCAAAATAGATATGTAAAAGAAGTAATTTTATATATGTATATGCATAAACCAATGCTAATGCTCTTATCTCGGTGGGTGGGCCATTCATCTGAACTTCACATGCAACCCACGACTGATGGGGCCCAATATTATTAATCTAGATTCAAAACACAGCCTTTTTTGTGATCGCTGGATTAACATCATGTGTACTAATGTTGAATAGACGAGTATTGGTAAAAGTGTATGTACGTGGAACGTAACAAATCTAAAATTTTAGGAGAGAATTGATCATTCTCACTAGTTAAAGGCAAGGACTGGAGGAAGTAGTACTGTTGTAGTAGTAGTACTCTGGTTGTGGTGGATTTGCGGGCAGGTGTTGTGGCTGACCGTGTAGCCCGTTAATCCAGCATAAGCCATAGGTTCGTGCCACGTGGGAGATTGGAGAGTTTTGGGTCAGATGAAGCATTGAAGCTCAACCACATGCAC
>NW_023350806.1:0-309 GCF_001411555.2 Juglans regia
TATAAAAATACAATTATATTATAAAAATATTCTTATTTTATAATATTATAATATAAATATTTTCTGTAACGTGTTTTATATATATCATTACAGTTTTAAATTTCAAAATTATTAAAAACTTAATTTCTTTTCGCTATTTCGGCCTTCTTTCTAACAACCGCTAGCTAGAGGGTTATAGTGCAACTCTAGGATGTAAATGAAAGACACCGACATATTTATACACAGTCATGCACGATTTTCAGGGTTTGAAAAAGTCATAAAAGAAACCATAATTACCTTTTGAGAAGAAAAGCTAGCTATCTTAGACCA
>NW_023350807.1:0-252 GCF_001411555.2 Juglans regia
TGTCATTATATATATAACGGAGAACACAGAGTTTAAGTTGACATCACCAATTATTGGATAAGTCTAATTATTGAGATGATGAGCCTTATCCAGTAGAGTAATTTTATGAATCAGCCTACACTCTCCACACACTATACATTTAATTTTTTTTTTTTTTTTAACTCAATACACTAAGTGTGTTGAGTGTGTGATAAATAGTAGGCTGATGCAAATATTTTTCCCATCCAATAACAGGTGATCATTATCTACGGA
>NW_023350808.1:0-315 GCF_001411555.2 Juglans regia
CAAAAATTAGCAATCATTAATAGGGTCCGTGGGGTACATACTGATCATCATCATCAAATCTTATTTATCCATAAAAACTAAATAAATAGCTAGCTAGTTTTTCATGATGTAATCTAACTCAGGCTTGCCTGCATGAATATTTTTTTAAAAATAGATCATTATACCGAATTTATACACTTTAAAATGTATAAATCATTTTCACTCCACATTAAGGTCCCGTTTGTATTCAGAAATTATTTCATCTCATCTCATTATTACAAATTTTCTAAATTCACATGTAAAATATAATAAACAATTCAATTTTTTTAAAATTTT
>NW_023350809.1:0-384 GCF_001411555.2 Juglans regia
CGTCCGACATCCGTTCTGATTCCGATTCCAACGAAGTCGGAGTCGTCGGAATTCGGAGTAGCTCTGAATAGAAAATCTAGAGCTCCGACTCCTTTTTTTTTTTTTTTAAAAATAAAAATTCAGCTGTAAAACGACGTCGTTTTGAACATTGGCTCGAGCGAGATATCGAGTGCAAGTCGAGCGAACCTCTCTGAAAGAGTTCTGCTCGAGCGCCACGTTGAGCGCACTTCAAGCGAACCTATATGTATGGATTACGCTCGAGCGTCGTTCGGAGTTCCGCTCGGAAGTCGAAGTTCCAATTGGAGGTCGAAGCTCGATGATCGGAGTCGAAGGGACAATTTGGCTCCGAGGTCGGAAACGACAACTCCAACTCCGTCGGAGTCA
>NW_023350810.1:0-232 GCF_001411555.2 Juglans regia
GTCCTCCCTACCCTTTAGGTCTAAGGGTATAAAGGTAAATTTAATTTTCTTAACGGGTCATAACGGGTTATAACGGGTTGACCCGTTAGTGACCCGTTAAGCAATCGTGTCTTAACGGGTCAACCCGTTTTGACCCGAACCGTTAAGGCTAAACCCTAACCCGCTTTTATCGTGTCGTGTTCGTGTTGGGTTAACGGGTCGTGTCACATATTGCCACCCCTATTGCTTACTT
>NW_023350811.1:0-207 GCF_001411555.2 Juglans regia
TTGCTCACGTTCCCCACCGGCACTAGCTAGCTGCCTTGTATCATGGATGATTGCTCATTTGGTGTGTTTCTTTTCCTAACCTTCAAGACTTTATTATTTTTTTTCTTCTTCTTTCTATCATGTATACACCCTTTGTACTTGGAAAACATCTTTTTTATTAATTAGTTTTACTTTAAGAAAAATAAAATCAGATTCTAAGTTCAAAAA
>NW_023350812.1:0-212 GCF_001411555.2 Juglans regia
ATTTTATCGTTATCGACTTTATCAATTTCATACCGTGGATACTGTATACTCAATTCATCTCGTTTATTTAATTATTATAATTTTTAAAAAAATTAAATAAAATATAATAAATAATTTAATTTTTTTAAATTTTAAAATAAAAATAATATTTTATTTAATTTTCATCTCGACTCATCTTATTTTAATTCACTATCCAGTAAATAGATTTTGCA
>NW_023350813.1:0-696 GCF_001411555.2 Juglans regia
ATATATGGACACAAAATTGTAGAGAGCACCATCAAAATTATCAAATTAGTCATCGAAAAAATTCTAGATATAAGTCTCACATTCTGCACACTCATTTAAAAACATATCATTTTACTTTTTTATCTACGTGAAGAAAATAATTCTAGATATATTTATAAATAAAATAGGATAAAAATATAAAATAATATATTTTTAAATGAGTGTGTAAAGTGCAAGACTTATGGATAGCACTGCTCTAGACATAGATAGCTACAAAAAAAAAACATCCGAAACAGTTTTTAAATGGAAAATGCTAAATAAATCCATGAGTTTACCCATTTAATTTTACCATTTAATTTAATTTTTTTATTTTTTATTTAATGATTAACAAAGGTGATTATTAATGAAGTTATGTATTTTTTTTAAAGACTAAAGATGTTTGAAAAATATATTAAAAAAATACATAAAATTTCAACTAAAAACTTAAATATAAATATATTAATTTATATTTTAAATTTAAATTTAAATATAAATATACTAAAAACTTAAACTTAAATTTCAACTAAAATATATTAATTTTATTTTAAATTTAAATTTAAATATAAATATATATAAATTTATTTTTATTTTTATAAAAAGTAAAAACTATAAGGTGCTGCTATGCAGCCCCTGAAGTGTACCGCAAGTATGTGTATATATATATATATATATATATAT
>NW_023350814.1:0-293 GCF_001411555.2 Juglans regia
AACATAAAGGCCTTTTTTATCGAAATACTTTGAATTTGGACGAGATTTTTTGCAGGCATGCTTAGAAAAATCATATCTTGAAGTAGGAGCAAGCCTCACAATTTTTCGACATCGGGATTTTTTTATTTAATTTTTTTGATTAAATAAATCCGAAAAATCAAAAAAAATCGAAAATAGGCAAAAATCGAAAGGTGATGCTTGGAACACATCCAAGATGTATTGGAATGAATTTAGGAAACCAATTTGGGTGGTTTCAATTGTCCAAAAGCACGAGACAAGTGTTCGCCCCCGTT
>NW_023350815.1:0-808 GCF_001411555.2 Juglans regia
GGGCTGCTGATTTGGATTGGATAATGAATTGTGATGAAGTAAAAGTTAAATAAAATAATATTAAAATAATATTTTTAATATTATTATTATTTTAAAATTTTAAAAATTTAAATTATTTATTATATTTTATATAAAAGTTTATAAAAATTATAATAAAAATATAAGATAGATTGAGAATGTTTTTCAATTTAAATGAGTGGATGATCTGAGTTTATCCAAAATAATAGTGTTTAAGAATCTTATTGAGATTTTTTTAATTTATAAAATTACTGTTGAGATATGTTTAATTTTTTTATAAAATATTAAAAATATAATAAATCTCATAAATAATTGATTTGAGATATATTAAAATAGATTTAACCCAAAAGTAACAGGGTGAATTTGGATCCCAAACTCATCTCAACTTATCATTACAACTTTTTCAAATCTCAACATAAAATATAATAAACAATTCAACTTTTTCAAATCTTAAAATAATAATAATATTAAAAAATAATATTCTAACAATATTTTATCATTTCAACTCAACTCACTTTAACATCTAAAAACACTCTTAAAGTTGAAATCTCAATTTCCAATAAATTGAACTATAATAAATATTCAGCAAAATTTATAAATTTCACCTTTAATTTTAACAATTGTGCATATTATCATTTTTAGCAATTTTTTAAGAAATATGTTACTCATCATTTCTACATTATACACCACACATTATTTTTTTAATTTTTTTTTCCTTATTAAATATGTGATGTATGAATGATAAATATAAGAACTCAATTAATTTATGAAAAATATAACCAAAAAAATT
>NW_023350816.1:0-358 GCF_001411555.2 Juglans regia
TTACTATAAAATGTTCCTTTTACACCTCCTAAGAAGCACGTCGCTCAAACCCTAGAAGAATTAAGTTGTCTGAACATTGGCCCGAGCGAGGTGTTGAGCGTGAGTCGAGCACATATTTTTCCTTCGAAGCTGCTCGAGTGCCAAGTCGAGTGAGAGTTGAGCAAACGTTTTTGATGATCTTCGCTCGAGAGCTTTCTTGTGTGCTTGTCGAGCGAACTCTCTATATGAGTTCTGCTCGAGCGCTATGTCAAGCCCCTGTCGGGTGAACTCTCTGTATGAGTTCAGCTCGGGCACTATGTCAAGCACAAGTCAAGCGAATTCTCTGCAAGAGTTCTACCCGAGCCGTGTTGAGCACACT
>NW_023350817.1:0-326 GCF_001411555.2 Juglans regia
AACTTTACATTGTTCGAGCAACCAATAAAAATAATAATTGAAAAAAAAAAACTAAAACCAACAGATCTCTTCTAAATGCCTAAGCTCTTTCCTTAAAAAAAAAATGCTAAATATACATATATAAAAACTTAGTGTGGGTGGAAAACACCCAAAAAAAAAAAAAAAAACCCGACCCGAATGGTCCGATTGGGTCTGACCCAAATCCGGTTTTGTTAGTTGGGATGCAGGCCTATTGCTAACATTGACTAACTTTAACTACTATTTTACTTATTTTGCTAAAATTGACTAACAATGTAAGTGTTATCTTTTTATTTATTTAGTTGCCT
>NW_023350818.1:0-3639 GCF_001411555.2 Juglans regia
TCATCCCATGATGTGGCATTAGATGATAGGTTTACAAATGAAATATAATAAATAGTTTTCAATTATCTAATGCTAAATCATGAAATGATGGAAAGATGATGAGAATTGGGATAATAAATAGTATTACTCTTTGATTATTTGCTTCGTACATAAAGGTTAAAAACTCTCTAAATTGATGATTCGCTTGCTAGGCCAACCCAACTAGTTCAAATAAGACTGGGCTGAGCCCTACATGTAATTAACATGTACCAGATTTGGGCCGATGCCTTGTATAGGCGGTAACCCAGCCCATTGATTCCAACAACAATAGCAGTCGATGGTCATTAACACTTCATCATGCTGTTTATGCTATCACTTAATCAAAATGGTCAACATTAAAAAAAAAAAATATATATATCCAACTGTTTGTGCACATTGAACTCCATGTATTTATCATTTCTAAAAGAAAAAGTGACACGATCATGAGTATTTTATTTTTTTGGTGTGCTATTCATCTAAGGAACTGTTTGAATAGTCAGATGATAGAATTTTAGATGAGTTGAATAAAATATTATTAAAATAATATTTTTTAATTTTATTATTATTTTAAAATTTAAAAAAATTGAATTATTTATTATATTTTACGTGAAAATTTAAAAAAATTATAATGATAAGATAAGATGAAATGGGTTAATAGTTTTATAAAATATACTAAAGATATACTTTTAATATTATAAAACTATCATTCATTTAATGTAGAATTATAAAATAATTATAAAGTTTTATTTTATTTTTATTTTATTAATCTTTGATAAGTTAACTTGCCACCTTTAGTCTAAGAAGAAAATAATATCAAAGGATTAAGAAAGAAGAGAAGTGATAGTTACAGTTGTAAGTATGTAAGTATCGTGTAATTATTTTAAAAAAATGAATATATATGAGATCTACACAAAAAAAAAATAATTTTTTAATAATAATTTTTTTTTTAAACAATTATACAAAATTTACATATTTCACCACTGGATACAGCAATGCAGCATTACTCAAAATGAAAGTTTCCACTGAAACACAGCCCTGGCCTTGGGGAAGGCAGTAAAAGAAAAGGGAAAAAATTATTCTGCCGGCTCACTTTGATCGCTTCACTTTATTGTTGATCAAATTTTTTATTTTATTTAATAATTAAAGAAGTAATTTTAAATATATTGATATATTTTTTTTATTTTTTAAAAATATTTAAATATATTAAAAAAATATTAAAAAAAAATAAAACCGCTGGGCGTACCGAGTGGCGGCATAGTAGCCCCACTCAACAAAAAGGGTAAAGATTTGTTGGGTTTCGTGAAAAGAAGCATTTCAAAAATGGAAGACGACAAATTGGATTAGGTTTATATAATAATTCTCTCTTTACTTTGGCAGGATGTTCATTGAAAACAGTAAAGTCAAAATATTAATTAATTATTCAAATATCTCACTCGTCTTCGTTGCATAATGACTGAGACAACACATTCCACCTAAATTCTCTCATTTTAATTTTATTATTACAATTTTTTTAAATTTTTATATAAAATATAATAAATAATTTAATAATTTTAAATCAAAATTTAAAATTTAAAATTCTAAAAAAATAATATTATTAAAAATAATATTCTAACAATATATTTTTTAACTTTTATCTTCATTTAAAATCATCTCATCTCATCTTTAAATTCAAATCAGCAATCAATTCAAGATTATCCATTTTAAGATGAATTTAAATGAGTTAAGATGAGTCTCTTTATCTCACAAATTAACCGAAAGAGAATATATAAGTACCGTGTAATTATTTTTAAAAAAGTGAATAAATATATAATTCATATAAAAAAATTAATTTTTTAATAATAAATTTTACTCTTTTTTAAAAAACTTGCATGAAGCTTTCACACTACATGTAATATTCCTTTCAATAGAATAACTTTTTAGAGACAAGATGATAATATATTAACTAACTTTGATTAAAAATTAAGTGATCATTAAGATAATGATGATGGGGAGACAATTATTAGTAGAGACGAAACCAGTTGGCTCTCTCGCCTGTACTTAGCCACGTAGGGTCTAAATTAGGATGATAGGCCCTTCATTTAAGATATGGAAAATGTTATGCATCAGTCCCAAACCAGCACACACTTCACATCACTTTTTTTTTATTATGTTTTTATTTTTACACTCAATAGGTTGAGTGTGTGCTGGTGTGGGGCTGATGCAAATATTTTTCCTTAAGATAAATAAGAGTGTTTCTGATTCTATTTCTGATATAACCGTAATTATAGGAATAATGAGATTGTTCAAAAGAGAAATTAAACTACATATCACCTATATATAATTATTGCCCTTTGCTTTGTTTGGATTATATATATATATATATATAGATATATATATATATATATTCTTATTTCTATGGGTGGGGTTAATATCTTTCTTTGGATTTGTTAGGAATAGTTATATATCAATTATTCAATTCAGCTAATAATTTCTCTCCACAATGTTTAATTATTGTGTCCTTTGTTTTGTTTGTCTTGTACTCCTTTGGCTTGTCGTGCTCAGATATATATGGGAAAATTTTTTCCCCATGATCTGATCTATAGATAATGAGCAAGAAACAGAGAGATTTTGGTTGCGGAAGACGGGACGAATCAATCAATAAAAATAAAAGAATATTAAAAGTGAATTCTTTTAATCTCAAATATATATTTTATTCTCCTTAGATGCCACAGTCGTTGTATATATTAATTGATTTATTATGTTATATGTATGTTTAAATTAGATTTGAATATCATAATATGTCCGAAGTTAGAGTGTCAAACCCAATCCGAAAACTCTCTCTCCCTTTCCTCTCTAAAGAGATGCCCAGCAAAAACTTAACACAGGGTGGTCGAGTTTCAGCTCCTCCTTCCCTCCTCCCATCTGGTTAGACCAGAGACTATATAACCCTTTCTTTTTCAATTTTATTTGTTTTTCTGTTAAAAGTATGGCAAAACGTTGATCTATTGTTTTTTGAAATCCAACGACCACCACGCACCCCTCCGTAGGAATACCAGGCTGCCAATCCTTCGGATGGCTGAAGGCTTTCGTCGAACGGAGCGGCAAGTGAGTCACATGCGCGGGTCATTACAACGCGTGAGATTCACGCGCCATCGCACCAGAAAGCTTCTACTGTCGCCACACACAACGTTTCTGGGACCAAGGACCTTGGTTTCTTTAGACTTGACTGGCTACCACACTCTTAGCGTTGCGCGTGTACCTCACACTCTGCCACAATCTCTTTGTTTCTTGTATTTTGCTTTTCTTCAAGTTGAAAATTTCGATCTACAATGTAGTCTATCATTTTCACATCTATGTTTATATTTATTGTTATTTCTTTTTGTTTAGGTAAAAATAAAAAAGAAATAATCTCTTGAACATTTTGTCCATAGAGTGAAAGTCATCTCCTTCTCTGTAAATAGGGTTTAAAATCTTTACTTTAGGCAAAGTGTGGTCACTTAGATGGTTTGTCTGTAGAGAGTTATAGAAGTTAAGACCATACCAGCCACAAATGAATTTGTGTATTGGTGGAGCTCCAACTGTGAATAGCTGACTTGTAATATGAGATTTTTCCTATATGTAGCAGGTTATAGCTGTAACTTC
>NW_023350819.1:0-841 GCF_001411555.2 Juglans regia
GTCCATTTAAGATTTACTCTATGATATTAAATAATTTGAATCAAATCATTCCGTCACATTTTTTATCAATCTTGTTAGCAGATGACATGTATTATCCCGTTTTTCCGTCCGGTATCAAATTATTATTTTTTATTTTCAAAATTCAGAATGAAAATAAATTGTACAGAAATTAATAGTTAGCCGTGACTTCTCAAAATCATAGAACTAATGAGAATTAATTGCACAGGAATTTAATTAGCGGCAATAGTGTCTTTCCTAAATCCTTAATTGATCTTATGGAAATCTAGAGAGCAAACGCAATTTGATCGTACGGAACCGGAGAGGAATTAATTGCCGATATCGACCCAAGGAGTGGTATTGATTTGAATTCAGGAAAGAGAAAATCTAAGTTGCTCTTAAGAATTAATTGTATGGTGGCTTTTCAAAGTCCTAGTTGCATTGATTTGCATAGAGATGAGAAGATGAACAAGAGACGAAAAAGGGATAGAAGAAAATTAAAATAAAATATTATTTTTTAATTTTATTATTATTTTAAGAATTAAAAAAGTTAAGATTTTTATTATATTTTATATGAAAAATTATGAAAATTATAACGATGAGAGATGAGATAAGATGTGATAAAATGAATTAAGAGTATTTTTCAGTCCAAACCTAACCAAATTTAATTTTATTAGATTTACTAAATAAATGTTTATGTGGAAACATATCAAACAAAAAAGTTGTTACCGCTCGCTTTTATCAGTTATTCTACTCATTGTCTCTTCAATACTTGCAATGAAAAATAATAAAAAGATAAAAAATAAAAACAAGTTTGTGATGCAGAAATAATGAGTAAAACTTT
>NW_023350820.1:0-1189 GCF_001411555.2 Juglans regia
CATAATTTAGTTGGATTAATTCAATGGATATAATCCTTCAAGAATCAAACTTTCAAAAATAGAGTTTTTTTTTTTTTTTTAATTATCAACCGAATTAGATAGATGACTAATGCTACATACAGTTATGGAATGAGCAAATCATGTCATGCAGTCGTTTTAAAAAAAAAGTGAGATTCACTATTAAAAAATTAATTTTTTTTTCATATGAATCATGTATTTATTCATTTTTTTAAAAAGTGGATTATACAATACTTATGCATTCACGATTGCAATTATTATTTCTCTAGATAAATATATGGTTCAATTTTAAAGAAATAGACACGTGATCACATGGCCTCTACGACATTTAATGTTACCCGTGTGAAATTTTTTAATATTTTGTTTATCTTTCTTTATATTGGATTATTCATTATAAACAGACAAGTTAGAATTTTCGACAACTTCACAAATTAATCTGCCTTTTTGGACAAACAGTGATGTGGTGAAAAGAAAGACTTACATGTTACAAGGAAAAAAAAAAAAGGAGAATAATGAATTCACCATCAAAAATAAAATAAAAAAAAGTTTGACGTATAAAGTCCAAAGTCACTGGATATATCCTATTAAAGATCGAAATAGCAACATCAACTTAAATAAGTGTTGTGTTCAATAGCAATTCTTCTTATTAAAGTTCTTTGGAAGATCCAGGCAGTCATGACTTACAATGGAGGTCATTTCTCTACCTGAACTTCAAATTGTGCAATTTATGGTTTTTTGAGTTATGTGGGAGATAAATTATAGAAGATAAGCAATCGATTATTTGCGAGGACCCAAGAAATCACAATTTTGCATCATGTTTCAACTCGCTCAAAACAAATTGGTCACACATAATTACTACTATTTTCGGCATCTATCATTTTTTATGAGAATAAGACCTCGTTTGAATTCAGAAAATATTTCATCTCATCTTATCATTACAATTTTTTCAAATTCTCATGCTAAATATAATAAACAATTCAGCTTTTTCAAATCTCAAAACAATAATAATATTAAAAAATAATATTCTAACAATAATTTTTTCAACTTTCATCTAAAACCATCTCATCTTATCTCTGAATCCAAACCAGTCCTAAGTTGTTATTTGTTGCAAGAAAAATTCTATTCGTAAGCCTCATACACCACACACAAATTTTTTTATGATTTTTTACAA
>NW_023350821.1:0-203 GCF_001411555.2 Juglans regia
AAAGCATTACAAGTTCATTATTCTCTGTACATTTGGTTGGTTTTTTTATTCTCGCAGAAAGTGTACTAGGAACAGTATTAATGTTAAAAAAAACTAGAAATGAACAAGTTCCAGAAGTACTCCTCACTGCAATTTCCACGTGTATAATGCACAATTATAATACAGGAAAGTATCAGTGGTCACAGACCTGTGACCACTTAATA
>NW_023350822.1:0-897 GCF_001411555.2 Juglans regia
TATTCCATTAAAATATTGATTTTGAACTATTTATTTATTTTAATTCTAATTGTAATTTATTCTTGTAAATTTTTTATTTCTAGTGGATATTCTTTATTTATTTTACTTATAAATTTTTGTTACTCGGAAAACTAATTTATAAATTCTAGTTGAGCTAGCAAGTGTTGTAAAACTGAGAATTGTAGTTAAGATTTTAATATATATATATATATATATATATATATATATATATATAATATAGAGAAATTATCTTAAAAATTGATATTCAAAAAGTCATCACGGTGGCATGGGAAAAGAAGCAAGCAACGGAAAATAATGCATTTCTATTTGCGCAGGAGAGAAGCAAGCAGCAGGAACATTATATTTTTGTCCAAAGATAATATTTGGCTAGTCCTTTTGGCTCAAAAAATTTGACTAGTGATATAATTTGAAGATAAATTTAAGGTTCATTTATTGAGTCTATTGTTGCACTTTAGTTATTTTTTTGTTAAAATTTAACTTTGTTGAACCCACTATTAGTATTAAACAGACTTGAGCAAGTGGGCCTTAATCAACAGTGTGACTAATCAATCCCCGCGGCCTGCCCATACTTTTTTTTTATTATATTTCTTAGAATTAAAAAGGACCTCTAAACGCCAGATATCTTGTACTAATTCAGTGACCCAACTCCCAACCACCGTTGATAATACATGATTGTGGAAACCCCTCACAATAATTTAATAGAAAAAAAAAAAAAAGATTATACAAGATAAATATAATCCGCGACAATGATAAATATATATAATCCGTGATCGAATATATAATTCACTCCAGATAAGGCAAGGTCAAGGTCGAGCCACAACAATTCCATAATATTATTCTGCGGCACTAAACCTAATAATTACCTATTACCAATCC
>NW_023350823.1:0-228 GCF_001411555.2 Juglans regia
CCTCTCTCTCCTCTCTCTCTCTCTCTCTCTCTCTCTCTCTCTCTCTCTCTCTCTCTCTCTCTCTCTCTCTCCCTCTCTCTCTCTCATCTCTGCTCTCTCTCTCGCTCGTCTCGCTCTCTCTCATCTCTGCTCTCGCTCTCTTTCTCATCTCCGCTCTCATCTCGCTCTCGCTCTTACTCTCATCTCATCTCTGCTCTCGCTCTCTCTCTCATCTATGCTCTCTCTCTC
>NW_023350824.1:0-1661 GCF_001411555.2 Juglans regia
GATGATTTTAGATAAAAGATAAAAGTTAAAAGTTAAAAAATATTATTATAATATTATTTTTTAATATTATTATTGTTTTGAGATTTTAAAAAAAAATTGAATTGTTTATTATATTTTATATGAGAATTTGAAAAATTTGTAATGATAAGATGAGATGATATGAGATGAGATGAAACACTTTATAAATCTAAATAGGGCCTAAAAGTAAAAAATTAAATAAAAAATTGTTAGAATATTATTTTTTTAATATTATTATTATTTTGAGATTTAAAAAAATTAAATTATTTATTATATTTTATATGAAAAATTTTAAAAAATTATAATTATGATATCAAATGAAATGAAACACTTTATGTATCCAAACAGAACCTAGTCTCTCTTTCCTCCTTGTGCCTACTAAAGAAGACCCTCGCTTCTTTGTTTTTTCATCTATAGGTTGAAAAAAGTCCAATTTTTTATTTTTCAACCATTACATAGACGGACATGCCCAATTTAAAATTTCAAATGGTCGTCAATTTACAAATCTAAAGTAACAATTCACTCATATATATGATAGGAGTGTGAGTCTTACAAACTATCTTCATGGGGTGCTCTAGTCTCATGCATTGTCACATTTTCGATTACAATAATATTATACAGTCTCATCCGCCACATATCGAAATTCTTTTATCCTCAAATATACATATAAAAAAAAAAGATAAAAATAATAGTTATAATCATGAGTGTGTAAGTATCGTGTAATCATTTTAAAAAAAATAAATAAATATAGAATCTATATAACAAATAATAATTTTTTAATAGTAGACTTTATTATTTTGTAAAGTGATTGTAAAATATTTACGCACTTCACGATTGCATCAGGCGATTGATCTAATTCTTTGAACCTATTTATCTTACTATTTTTTCTAAAGATTGGAGTTGATGTACTTTTCTTTTTGCATCAAAGGAAGTGAGTTCCGACGACAAGAAGCTACAGCAATGCAACGCCTCAAGTCTTGGTATCAAACAATGACAAGTAGAGTAAATTAGTCCATAACTTTCTAAACAGTTGAATCAACAATCTATTTGCCACCATTTTGCTAGAAGGTGATAGGCCAAAAAACTTCAAAACTAGTGCATTTTGACTATTTCTCAACTTTGTTTTTCCTCATTCTTTACTTTGACTATTTATAATTGAGAAAAGCTTTAAATACAAATAAATCTTACAAAAATAAATCTATAAATTGACGTATTTTGATATGATACATTAGATTATAAAATTATTTTTATTATAAAGTATATCTAACATGATCATATGAAATCATATCAATTTGTAAGTTTATTTTTGTAAGATTTATTTGTGACTGTAACATGTTACGATTTTTGTTGTAATCTCTCGCCAAGTCTTTTACTTTTATTAATATATATGAGTCATGTTGGGCTATCATCTAGCAATGACTATTGGGTGTGCCATCTAGCATAAACTTATTTTTTTCTTTTTTCATTCTTTTTATTTTCATATTTTTTAACATATTTAAATATTTTTAAAAAATAAAAAAAATATATCAATGTACTAAAAGTTACTTCCTTAATCATTAAGTAAAAAAAATAAATATACAAGCTGTCAAAGTGAGTGGACAAAGTGAGATGACAAAATAGCATTTTCCTCTATATATATAAAA
>NW_023350825.1:0-297 GCF_001411555.2 Juglans regia
AAAAATGAGGAGGAGCACGCCTAACAGTTCGATGCACAAGCACGGAGCCTGTCAAGACATACAACCTTGTCACCACTCACACGCCGTTACGTCCGCCAGACCACAACATCAAACAAATTGAACCACACCCCAACCAAGCACAAGGCCAGCTGAGCGTGTGGAAGCATTGTGTGGTGTCGAGCCTGCCCCGCTAGGCATGGGAAATAAGAGAAGAGAAAATAGTAACAATCGGGACAGTTGTTGAGGTCTCAACCCCTTGGGAGCCAAGCCAAACCAGCAAACAACCCATCGTCGGCC
>NW_023350826.1:0-3363 GCF_001411555.2 Juglans regia
ATCGTATTTGTGGCAGGTGCATTACATGCAGAAAGGCCAAATTTAAGCTTTTGCCACATGGGTTGTATACACCCTTACCTGTTCTTAGTGAGTCATGTGTAGACATATCTATGGACTTTGTTTTGGGGCTATCTAGGAAAGAAAGGAGTAGAGATTCTATTTTTGTGGTTATGGATGGATTTATAGAGTTTGCATATAACAGGACCATGCATACTACCACTTTATATTCTCATTTGTTTATAGACTTAATCCATTTACTCCTTTACATTTAATGCCTTTAACTGTTGACAACAGGAGTAGCTTGGATGGATTTTATCAAATTCTTGAACAAATTAATTATAATGTTACTAACATTTTTTCCTTTGATCTAGGTGAAGATTCGAGGTCGAATCCTTTTGAGGAGAGGGGGAATGATGGGAACTAAGGTAGGGCTAGTCTTAAAGATATGTTGCAAGTTCCAGATGGGCCAAATACAAGTTCAAGGGCTTAAAGGATGAAAATTCAGTTTTGATTCATTCGATAAACTATGAAAAGGGTAATAACATGACTTAAAGGCTTTGGGCACTTGAAGGCTTTCAACTTATTTAATTCATTTAAAGGACCTATTTTATTTGTTTAGAATAATTGAGTTTATTATGGGAAGCACTTAAGGGGTCCTATGCAAGGGCATGTTGGGAAATTTATTATTTTATTCAATTAGGGTTAGGGTTACTGTAGCTGAGTTACTGTAGCGCCATACTGTAGCCGCTGACTATTCACTCACGGGTATTTTTGGAAGATGGAGCATTATTTTGGCTAGGGATTTAATTAGGTTTTTATTTAAATACTCTTTGTAGTCTCATTTTAATCAGTTTATGAAATTTGATTAATTTGTTCATTGTGAGTTGAGTTTATCTTTTCTTGTTCTTAATTGAACTTTTGAACTTATCAAAGGTAAATCACAACCTTTGTGGCGTTCCTCCTTTGTAATCTGGGTTCTTGAAACGTGTTCTTCAATGGGTCTAGATTTTAATATAATCTAGGTTCTTGAAACGAGTTCTTATCGGCTCTAGGCTTTCCATCCATTGACTTGATTTTGGCTTTCTTGGAGAGTTTTCAAATTGATTGTGGATTCAAGGGATTCCATTACGCGGGTTCATATCATTAACTCCTTTAATTCTAACGAGGGTCCATACAGTATGGTGCTCTATGAATGGGGGTTGTGGTAGGTTCCAATTCTATAATGAACTACGATTCCCTATTCGGGGTAACCCTAGTAAGTCGTCTCTAAATACCTCAGGATAATCCTCAACTATCGGCATCCCTTGAATCTCTTTATCCCTACTGGAGTCTTCAACTATCAAAGCTAAATAGGCTACAGTACCATTAGCGATGCAGTTTCTAACTTGCAAAGCTGAAATCAAAGAGGGAATAACCTTTACAGTTCCTTTCATATAACGAATCCTACCAACTTCAGGTGAGTCAAACACAATCTCCTTACTCCGGTGTGGATAACTAGCATAAATGCTAGCTTGGGTAGGTGGTCTTTGATTCGGCTTGTTACTAGGATTAGGAAAATTTCCGCCTCCATGTGTATTTTGAGGGCATTCCTAAATCATGTCTAGGTTGACCACATTTAAAGCATACCCCTAATCTAACTCTGCATTCTCTGTCGTGGACCTTTCCACACTTTCTACAAGTAGCAGTTGGGGTGGACATGACACCCTTTCCCTTGTTAGCTCCTTGCACCATCTTTCCTTTAATGTTACTTCCTCCTACAGTGAATGGAGAAATCCTCTTCCTCTCCAGGTTAATTCGAGCTGCGACATTTCATTGCTTTGTTTTGACTATTGAAGCCACATTAACCAACTCTTGAAAGTTATCGATGCGCAAGCAAGTTACATGGCCTGGATCTGGGCCGCAACCCTCCTTGATATTTTTGAGCTTGCGTCCTTTTGATGGCTACTTTGCGACATACTGCTCAACGGTGAAGTTCCCTTGCACCGAGGAGGAGAACTCCTGCGCCTTTTGTCGTTTCGAAAGGAAAAAGCATTTCATTTTCATTTCTTATATTTTAGAAAACTCTAGAAGAGTATGAACGTAACACTTACCTGGACTCCATGCTTCTTTCATATCGTGCAGTCCATTCATGTGCGTGTTAGATGGAAACCTACATGCATACACATAACCTTGACGCATTCTTTATCTAATGCATAAGCAACTTAACTTAGAAGACATAAACTACAATTCACTTGGAACACTCTCCTTCTATCTCGTACTCATACGTGCCTTTTACTATGTTAAAACCTTCAGGATCCACTTACGGTCACTACATCTTCCAAACTCGACGTTCTACTTTGAGTGCTCACCCACTAAAGTGAACCCATGATTCACCTTAGGATTAAGACACTAGGACCTTTGTCTTACTCTTCCTATTGACCACATTCCGATGCATGATTCCGATCGACGGAGTCACGCATCCCAATCCTAGACAATACACCCGTCACTACCTCCATGCATCTTAGCTCACACACTAAATCCTCATTCCCATCCATACATGCCACACGACTCTAAGCCCACTTCGAGGCTTAAGCACTGTGTAACCATGCTTAGGAAAGATTACTCATCACATATGGTGAATCTGTCCGACACATGTGTCTCACCAGATTACACATGTACCTTACCCCTCTATCACCTAAGACCAACATATAACACATTGATCACATGCTTGTAGGGACAAGCGCCAAACTCCGATACCAACCTTCTCTTAACCCGGCTAGCATGACTCTTCATGCTACGTTCCTCTTGACAGTTCATCCCAACACTTAACACGACAAGACTCCATTCGCAACTACGTCTTACGTCACGTCATATAGCTCGAGACTACCCTCAAGCTACATCGTGACTTTGTCACATCACCTGACATCCCGCTACGTCATTTCTACGCCAACTCCTAACTCATCACGAGTACGGTCCCTCACGTACTCTTGACACATCGTGACATCTCGTCACGTTCCCACTACGCCACTTCTACGCTAACTCCTCACCCATCATTAGCACGACTGCCAATAACCATGTCACGGATGTCACTTCGTGACATTCCCCAGTCATGCTTTTGCTGCGCACTCTTACACTTGTTCTGTCACTTCACACATACTCCTAGCCATAAGTCAAACACGATGACACCTATCACCTCAGACTACAGGCCACATCACAGCTACTTCGGGACACTGTTCCACAGTTCCCGACACTACTCACCACGCTCTGTGCCCATCAACTACACAACCATCCTTATCTCTGCGACATGCCACACGGTGTGTCACTTTACCTCATGGAGTACACTCCATGTGTACTCCCTTCACACACACTACGACGCATAACCAC
>NW_023350827.1:0-1585 GCF_001411555.2 Juglans regia
CTATTACCCAGTTTGATTTATATATGTGTTTTTTGTTCAATTATATGCATATATATATATATATATATATGTGTGTCCAATTTAATTAGTAATTTCTATATTCATATATAATATAAGAATAAATATATATAGAAGTTACTATTAGAAATATCTATTTTACACACATAATGTGGTATCATCTAGACCACACATCTATTTAAGTGAGTGTTGAGAATAATCAATTAAAAGTAGACATGCAGTGAGTGTAAAGTATGCACTACTATAATAAATTTTCTTTAACATTACTCATAATATAAAGTGTATGTAAGAGGTCCTAATTAATTAACCAATAAAATACAGGATATAATATATTTTTTCATATATATATATATATATTACCTCTTAATTATATATTTAAGTTTATTATGCTTGGAAAAATATGTAAGCTAACTAGACAATAATATCAGTACTTGGCCGGCCGGAGTCACACCGGCCCCCGGCCTTTATAATCCATGGAAAACATGCATCATCCTAGCTAGCTATTTTTCATTTCGTTTTCGTTTCGAGATCAACTTCTTAATTTCCGGACATGCGCTCAGCAGCTGTTTGCATCAAACGTACTCAATTGATAATCTAGACCTAATTATTTCCCTGTTTTTAGAGTGGGAGTGGGACACTTTTAAAAAACCGATCGAGACGTTCCTTCATTAATCTCTGTCATTTTAAGTAATAAAAAGGGGATCACCTTTTTCCTCCTTGGTTCACGCAAACAGCTAGCTCTAGCTAGCTGCCATCTATTTCTCAATGTAAAAAGGATCGATAAAGCAATATATTATATATATATATATATATATATTCATTAATTTATGAATCATGCATGATGTATACTCCCTTGACATTCATGCACAAGCTAGGTCAGTAGCTTACTAGCTAGCTTCAATCCCACGTGCATGTAAGGAAATTTCTTTCTTATTACTTTGCTTATAGCATTGATGGGTCAAATGAATCTTTTAATTTTAGTTAATATAACATAAATTTATATTTATTTATTTTATTTAAATTTAATCTTCATATTTTTTTATTTATTTATTTTTTATATAATAATAAAATATTATTAATTTAATAATTAATTTTTATTTTTATAACATTTTATAGTTCTACCGATTAAATGTTAATAATAATTATATTTTAAATGTTAAATTTTAAATTTTAATTAAATTTTAATTAATTTAATTTATTTACTTGGAGTGAGAAATTAGTATTTTAATATTTGATGAAACAATTGTAATTAGTTATATTTGGTGAAGCACTGTAATTAAAATACAAATTATTTTATAGATGCCCAATCTAATGTGAGATCTTTTTGATATAGATTATCTAAATTTTAACCATTTTTCAACTTTGGTCAAATTAATGAAAACGCTCTTATATAAATATATATATATATATGTATATATATATATATATATATATATATATTTACAGCTCGATCGCAGCATGCATGCATACAGCACATTATAATCTTCTTAGGGTTTGCGAGCATTCACATGCAGGACTTAATTCACAGCTATAATAATGCTCTAGATCATTCAAATATTAATTAACC
>NW_023350828.1:0-774 GCF_001411555.2 Juglans regia
GAATAAATCTACCCTTCAGCCGGTTTTACCATCACACGCCACACGAAGGCTGATGTGGCAAATCCGGTTTATTTACATTCGGTCAGTGGCTAAGTCCCATCTTTTCTCTCCCCCTGTGAATCCTTAAGAAAAAATTTCTCGTCTAAGAACTACTTTCCGCGTAAACTTCTTTCTCGTTACTTCTTTTACTGCAATGAGTTGAAAATTTCAATTTTGGAGATCGCCATGTTCAATAGGAAGTAGACAAAAAACACAAAAAAACTCAAATTTTCACAGCTGTGATTTTCGGTGCTTGATAAAAATTAAAAAAAAAATACCCAAACTTTATCCAACAAACAAGCACCGGAGGCCTATAACCATCTTTTTTCTTCAACCATGGATGTTTGAAAGAAACTTACAAGGTATAAGAAAAATAGAAAGAAAAAAAAAAAAAGATTTTTCAGGAATAAAAAAGAAAGAGAAAACATTTGTGAGTCGGTCGTGGCTGGGTTCCGTGGGTCGGTTGGTCGGAGCTTTCTCGTCGGAGATCACAGACGGTGACGATAAAGGTTGACAGAGGAAGAATGGGGGGGAGGAAAACCAACGACCGACTGCTCTGCTCTTGAAGCAATGTTTATTTACGGAAATTAAAAGCACCTATATGGAGAGCGAGCTCCATCTGGAATGGGTTACTTGTAAAATTAAAAGGAACAGTTAGTTAAAAAATAAAAAAATAAAAGCCAAATCCAGTTCGTGTGGTGTATGTGTAAAGGAGGCAGATGGGTAGCTTTACTC
>NW_023350829.1:0-391 GCF_001411555.2 Juglans regia
AAAAAAAAAAAAAAAAAAAAAAAAAAAAAAAAAAAAAAAAAAAAGAAAAAAGAAAAAAAGAAAGAGAGATGGAGAGATCAGAGATGTTTGTTGGTAAGAGGACTTATATATAAGTAAAAAAAGGTAAGAGGAGGATTTAGATAACAAGCATTGTTAAATGAGTAATGCAAGTTATAAATAAACAAGTTTTGCTGTTGATTATTTTTCAAGATGAGATTCATTTTTCAACAAATGAACCGTACGAAATTTGTCTATTTAAAATTTATATAAATCATTTATCTTATTAAATAACTGATATATTCTCTAATTCCTAATTCCGGAAAAACACTCTTTTAGGCTCATAAGTTTTCTCCTTTGAACCCCTTTTTTTATACAAAGGTTGATAAGTAGT
>NW_023350830.1:0-283 GCF_001411555.2 Juglans regia
CATGGGACAGAGGTTGTGAACCCTCAAACAACTAGGGGTGTAAACTCAAACCGGAAAACCGGACCGGTTTTACCGGTTTTGAACCGGTCCGGTCTGGAACCGGTTTTTAAAACGTAAAAACCGGCTAGTTCCGATCCGGTTCCGGTTCCGGTTCCAGGATTTTTTGGACTGGACCGAATCGGACCGGACCGGTTGATTAAAAAAAATAAAAAATAATATTTTTATATATAAGTTTTATACAAAATATTTTATATATATTAAATATTAATATATATAAGTTTTA
>NW_023350831.1:0-260 GCF_001411555.2 Juglans regia
CAATCAACCAATGTTTTGAATACCGTACCGGACGTTGTACCGGTCAAGGCACTGGAACGAAATATTTCGGTAGCGGTACCGTTTCGGGATAGCTTTTCGGGATAACGTTTCGGGATAGTCGATATATAAATAAATTATATATATAAATATATATAAAAATTATATTTCAAAATAATAGTCTATATATAAATAAATTATATATAAATACATATATATAAAAATTATAAATAGTCTAGTCTAAATTAGGGGTTAAAATATAA
>NW_023350832.1:0-311 GCF_001411555.2 Juglans regia
ACACTCACATAAAAATAGAACCAAAGAATAGGAAAAATTTAGCTGTGCCCAGAAAAAACAAGCTAAATCATGTCTATATACTTCAGAAACGTCCATAAAATCTAGTAGAAGCAAATGAAATAGGTAAAATCATTAACACCAAAAAATAAAACACCCAATTATTCCACTAACCACATGCCACAAAAGCCAACCCACAAGTCGGATGATATCCAGCAATGGAGTAGATAAACAAGATACAAAACAAAAAATGCTGTAGATAGTCGAAGCAAAGGGCAGAGATAGACTCTTTCTACAATCGTGGCATATACATA
>NW_023350833.1:0-357 GCF_001411555.2 Juglans regia
CTCGCTGTGCATGCCATGGGGCTGTCAAGGCAAGCCATGGGGCTGTCAAGTCAGGCCATGGGGCTTGCCATGGGGCTGTCAAGGCAAGCCATGGGGCTGTCATGGGGCTGCCAAGGCAACCAATGGGGCGTGCAAGCGGGGCAAGCCATGGGGCTGTCAAGGCAGGCCATGGGGCTTGCCACGGGGCTGCCAAGGCATGCCATGGGGCTTGCCACGGGGCTGCCAAGGCATGCCATGGGGCTTGCCACGGGGCTGTAAAGGCAAGCCACGGGGCTGCCAAGGCAGGCCATGGGGCGTGCGAGCGGGGCTGCCAAGGCATGCCATGGGGCTTGCCACGGGGCTGTCAAGGCAAGCCAT
>NW_023350834.1:0-216 GCF_001411555.2 Juglans regia
AATGAGATATATTAAATTGTAAAATTATTTTTATTATAAAGTAGATTTAATATACAATATAAAATCATGTCAGTTTGTGAGTTTACTGTTATTAAATATTTTTGTAACTATAACACTTTCTCTTATGCCTTGACAGTCTTAAATTTTTAGAGTTATGCTTGATATAGTCATAAAGTACATAAATACCGCATAATTATTTTAAAAAAGAATAAGATC
>NW_023350835.1:0-231 GCF_001411555.2 Juglans regia
ATATTTTATTTACAGTCCTTTACTATAGATTGGGTCATTACAATAAAATTATTTATTTATAATTATTTAATTCTATTAAAATAATTATTTATAGTTAAAATATATCTATTTTAATCACAAATTACATTTTTACTACAATTAAATGGTCATAAAAATTTATTTTTCTTGTAGTGCGTGTATCTCGTTAGTAAATAAGAATAAAAAATATATATATTATTATAATTTTAAATT
>NW_023350836.1:0-299 GCF_001411555.2 Juglans regia
TTTGGACAATTGAAACCACCCAAATTGGTTTCCTAAATTCATTCCAATACATCTTGGATGTGTTCCAAGCATCACCTATCGATTTTTGCCTATTTTCGATTTTTTTTGATTTTTCGGATTTATTTAATCAAAAAAATTAAATAAAAAAATACCGATGTCGAAAAATTGTGAGGCTTGCTCCTACTTCAAGATATGATTTTTCTAAGCATGCCTGCAAAAAATCTCGTCCAAATTCAAAGTATTTCGATAAAAAAGGCCTTTATGTTTCCTCGGACATTTGATGTTTCCTCCTGCCGGTT
>NW_023350837.1:0-306 GCF_001411555.2 Juglans regia
CTCTGCTTCCTGCACCAAAAACAGAGCATTTACTGAACTCCACCGTAAGCCACTGCATAACCAGCACCTGTTTGCACCGAAAAACACCATAAAATCAACGGAAACCGCCGGTCGTGACATCCCCGTCACCCTGCACAGATCGGTGAACCCAGAACCTGTGGCGCCCCCGACCCCCATGTAAGGAAAACACGGGAATCGAGACGCCGGGATGATGACAACACGGTCACACATCCCAACGAAAGTGCCAAGTGTGTGTACATGCAACAGTGGACAACAACAACAACGCAGCGGATTAGTCAACTAAGT
>NW_023350838.1:0-854 GCF_001411555.2 Juglans regia
TTCGTTTTTTTTTTTTTTTTCCGTTTATTAAAACTTTAAAAATATATTAAAAAAAAATCATTCGTGAATCGAAACCATAATAGACAATGACGCCGTTGAAGACGGAGTCGCCAGTGTATCGTGAATTTCAAGAGTAATAATATTGTAATATGGTATATTACTATATAGTCCAGGAGTGTATATGCGCATTCTTTTAAAATAATATATATAATTTATTATTAAAAAATTAATTTTTTTATTTAAATTTTTTATTTATCTATTTTTTTGCAAAAGAAGTTGCACATTTTAAAATTATAAATATAATTAATATTCTTATAAACCTCATGTTCTTAGTTTCTATTCACCATGAGCACCAGGACTTGTGGGGGCGTGTGGATATAATTTTTTGAGAAATTATATTTATAATTTTAAAATGTTTTTTTATTAAATGAATAAATTTAAAATTTATATAAAGATATTTTATTAAGTTGGGATTCTATTTTTTTAAAATAGAGTGTAAAACTTACATATTATATGAATATATTTAATATTATTCTGATTTTTTTATTTTAAATATTTTTATAATTAAAAAATCCACAACATTAAAATTTATAATATTAGATATAATAAAATTGACATACTGTTTATCTCGAACCTAATGGAGTTTGACTGCGAGTATTCCAAAGCCAAATTTTGAAACTCAATTGCTTTATAGATTGCGGGTAACCGAATCATAGATCTCTGGGTTAGTTTAGACTCTGTGACGAGATAAGATGGAATAAAATAATTTTAAATAAATTAAATAAAATATTATTTTTAATATTATTATTATTTAAAAATTTAAAAAAATTTAATTACTTATTATATTTTGTATA
>NW_023350839.1:0-1231 GCF_001411555.2 Juglans regia
CATAATACTGTAAGGATGGCGCTTACTCATACAGAGAAATAATGGTATCGACGTTTTCTATCCATAGTGTTAAACCTTTTTTTTTTTTTTTTTAAATCATTTGTGTTATTAAAAAAGAAAAACACACGAGCACTTAGGATCAGAGTACTGTCGGTACAGGTGGGAGTCTTCCATACTGTAATTCATGACTCTTCCGTTACTGATCTTTCATCAATGGTGCTGTCGCATTAATGTACGTTTTCCTCAGCCGCCTGCGAAACTGTATAAACTTCAGTGAAAAATATCATCGTCATCATCATTTATTACTTAGTTTAAAGTGGCAATGTCTAGACTGTTGGTTGATTGTGAGCCGGCTCCCACCACCTCGGCACCACATTATAATTGTCGATTTCTCTCTCCCAATTTGAACTCCTATCTATCTCTATCTTCTTGCTTTTTTTTTAATCTTATCTTATATAAATATTTTTAAATTTTAAGCTTTTAAATTTTTTTATTTAATTATTATAAATTTATTTTTAAATAAAATATAAAAAATAATTCAACTTTTTTAAATTTTAAAATAAAAATTATATTATAAATTATATTCTAATAATATTTTAACTTTATAATAATTTTATTCAACTTTTCTCTCTTATTTTTTAAAATTCTATAAAATATCTTAACTCAAATAATTTCTTTATTATTTACAGATAATTTTATCTCATCTCATTATCCAAACAAAATTATGAAAAAATAAATGATATTTTCAGTCATAAAACACCTAAGTTTGTATATTCTTTTTGAAATAAGTGAATAAAAATAATATCTATATGAAAAAATTAATTTTTAAATATAAATAAATTTTTTAAAAATAGAATATGTGACCCTTATATTATATTTAGTATTACTCGGACTAAGAATTTCTAATCTTTATATTCAGCAATCACGTGAGAGATAAGAGCGACTTTCTCTCTTCCAACATCTCCATTAATCTAAAATCTAACGGAGAATGCTTTATACACAAACATAAAAAATTGCTAGCCCCTAGGCCATCGGCGATTCCTAGCTAGTTGGATGTTAGGCGAAAGGATAGAGATAGTGTACTGCTTAGTTAATGTAATTTTTCAGTATGGCCAGAGTTATAATGATAGGATTACTATTCTCTTATTATTTATTTATTAATTTTTTTGTATTTAATTTTTTATTTTACTTAATGGCTAAGAAAGTGATTGTTAGTAAAATTATATATATA
>NW_023350840.1:0-907 GCF_001411555.2 Juglans regia
GTCGAGTGTCCTTGCCAACTCTCTGTTCTGTTGCAGACTTGTCAAGCCTGATTGCAGTTGTCACTGACACCCTAGGAGGCACGTCGTGGCTTGCTGAGCCTTGGGATGCATTAAATGCAGCGTGGCTCCCTGTCATGGCATGCCCGTCTCCGTCCCATTAAATGCGGCGTAGTTCTGGTCAGGTACGTCCATCCCCCTGGGGTAGGGTTCAAAGGCAAGGGATGTCCCTGAATGTTGGCCAGTAGTGGTGTCAGATAGTCCTACATTCCATCCTCTAGTCAGCGTGCTTTCCCTATTGCTCTTCTTCCTAGGCCTTCTAGGACCTAGCCCATCCAAAACCTTATCCTCGGGCCTTGTGGACAGGACCTACACCCCAGGACCGGCCCTGGGGATTACTCCCCCTTACAATACCCCACAAATTCTTAGCACACGTGTGGTGAGAATTCAAAACATCCTTGCCGTGGCTTCCTTGAACGCATTCCTCGCAGCTGTTCCCACGTTGTTAGATGAGGGCACTCAAGCTTCCATTGTCTTTCCAACTTCCCAACCGTTGAATGTGTTGGGGGGTGTCTTCCCACTTCCTAGGCTGTGCATTGGCCATGCTCTCTACGCGCCCGACGGGGCTTCCTATGTCTGCACAACCCTAAGTTGGTTGAGCTCCCCGAGGCCACCTGGCCATGTCATTCAATGTAGGCGTCGCCTCGATTTCCATGGTTCCCACGTCTCCTGATGATTGGGTCTGATGGGGCACGTCTAGCTACCTCTCAAGCCGTTTATTGGCCCATGCCTCCCACGCACCTAACTTGGCTTCCCATGTCTGCGCAGCCTTGTGCCGGTTGGACTTTTTGAGGCCACCTACCCATATTGTCAGTGGTGCCTCAATTTGCGTGCGGGCCTATATAAGGCC
>NW_023350841.1:0-297 GCF_001411555.2 Juglans regia
GTACGTAAATATTACATAATCACTTTAAAAAAGAAAACGATTATACATTACATAATCACTTTAAAAAAGAAAACGATTATACGATAATTACATAGTTCACAATTATAAATATATTTTCTCGTAATATTAAGACATGAGAAGAAAAAGGAAAAGCCCGATATATAAATCCCCGCCCGCCGGCCAGCCCGCAGAAGATTTTTTTTTTTTTGTCGCAAATTAAGAACTAGACTAAAACACTAGGAGAGTAATTTCTTTCCTTTTCTTCTACCAAGATACAAGGAGCATCAAATATCCCCC
>NW_023350842.1:0-372 GCF_001411555.2 Juglans regia
AAATAAAAATAAAAAATAATTATTATAATATTTATCACTATTATATATAAATTAAAAATAAAATCATTATAATATTTATCATTATTATATATAAAAATAAAATAAAATCACTACAATATTTATTAATATTAAAAAATCACTATAATAAAATCATTATAATATTTGTTACTAAAAATAAAATCACTATAATATTTATGGGACCCACACCTTTTTCAACTACATATCCAAAAATCAACAACTCAACATACTTCACACATCCAAACAACTCAAAATACTCTCAATAGGACCCACAAACTCACTCCAATCTCTACTCATAACTATTCACAAACATTTTCAATACTTTTCAAGTATTTTCACTATCCAAACGTACCC
>NW_023350843.1:0-408 GCF_001411555.2 Juglans regia
TTTTTTTTCTATACTGATTTTATAAAAAATTATACGTCAATTTATTTATTTATTTTATATCATTTTAATTTTTTAAAGTTTTTTATTCATTTCAAATGATTTTTTTAACTATTAATAAATTTACAATTTCTTTATATTTATAATATCTTTATATATAAATTTAAATACCAAACTACTGTTACAAGATTTTGATCAAGTGCTTTTCTCTTCGTCACCATCTTCAAACAGCAAATTAACGTCCCGATGAGAGAGATGGCTGAAATGAAATAATGGTAAATAAAAGAAGTGGGGAAAAACGTCAGAGGAAAGAGAAAATAAATTTAAAATATTTTAAAATTATAAACAGTATTTTCTATATCTAAAAATTATTTTAGTAAAATAAAAAAGAAAATCCGTTAGAAAGGACTT
>NW_023350844.1:0-813 GCF_001411555.2 Juglans regia
ATCTTATTAAATTGGTCCTTGTGTGGACCTAGTTATTATTATTTTTTATTTTTTAAATCTCCTTCGCAATTATTCTTTAAAAAAAGCAGTGGCATTATAATGTGACACATGAGCAAATGCAAACAGATGTTATATTTAACAAGCTTTTCCAAGCTCACATGCAATTCCTGCAGCCTTTGTTGCTTGTTCAGGTGGAACTGATAACTGAGCACCTGAGATTCACATGGGATAAGATATATAAAACCAGTTTTTCTATAATTAAGTTTTGTTTGGAACATAAATTCATCTCAACTCATTTTAATTGAATTTAAATTTAAGCATAACTCAACATATAAACACACAACTCACAAATCATTAAATATCACTCAGCTCTAGACTTCTTTATGCATAGAATCCACAATATTTTTTAATTTTTTATAAATACATTTAAATTTATTTTAACATCTAAACTCATCTTAAGTGAATTCTATAAAATTTATTTTTCCATCTCAACTTATTATTATTCATAAAAAAAATTTAAATTGTCTCAACTCAGTTCAACATACAAACAAAATGTTAATCTCATTGATTGGAGTCAGTTTTGCGGCAGAAAATCGCAGGGAATTTTGTTTCTCCAAGAGCGAGCATGCATGCATGGAGGGCATAAGGACGTTAGGGATTAATCCAATATTTGGAAATATAAACGAATCCGCAACGTTCGTAGCACAGCTCTGAACAAATTAAAGCTTATCAGAAGCTGAAAACCACGGGCATTAAAAGATTCGAGAGATGGGGGAATTTGAAAAGTAATCCAAACAATGAACAGAAGCTGAA
>NW_023350845.1:0-902 GCF_001411555.2 Juglans regia
ATGTAAATTTATTTATAAATTTACTTTTATAAAAAAATTTTATGACCATACTACTTTTCTAACATGATAACATGCATGAATATTGGATCATGTATGGTCATTCCTTCAAAGTTAATTATCTATATGTTTTTGGTAAGAATCTTGGGTTTTTTAAACCCTTTTTAGAAGCTAGATTTCTGATTCTCACTGTACATGTTCAGTACTACACCATTTTCGATCCATAGATATATCCTATATCCTTTCTAACAATGGGCGGTAATTAATTATATTATCTTGAGTAAATAATCAGAGATTAATTGTCAAATTAATTAACCGACCACGATGATCAACATGCATTGGTCTTAGGGATTTGGGACTGCCTAACTGGACCAGAGACCACATGTTCATGGCTTCAAGAACATATACCTTGTATGTAATGATATTGTGCATATTTTGAAAGGTTTTTAACGGATATATATACACATAGACCAATTAGAAAGAGAGAGAATATATAAAACAGCTGTTTAAAAATAGAGTAATACTAAGGACAAACCCTAAATTTACATACTATTTCCAATTTTTTTATAAAAATGTAAATTTCATTAAGGAAAAATGAATTTTTCACACTTTTTAATGATGTAATCCACTTTTTTGTAAAAGATCTGTACGAAATTTGTACATTTGGTATCTGTATATATAATTATTTAAGAAATGATTTATGTAATAACATTTTTAGAAAAGTAAACCACACTTAAAAAGTACAAAAAAAAATTATTTTTTTATTAATAATGTGATCTATTTTTTTACAAAAGATTTGTATGGAACTTGTGCTTATACCTAACATTATTCTAATTATTTTAATATATATATATATATATATACACACATGCATGATGAATGCACACTAATAAGAATGGGAAATG
>NW_023350846.1:0-588 GCF_001411555.2 Juglans regia
AATACAAGATAATATAGTCAAGTGATTCAGATCAGGTCGAACAAGGGATATGGATCTAATGTTTCATTATTATGAATGGTTGTACGGCTCGGGCCGTTAAAATAATTTTCCTTAAGCAGCATCAAATATAATTCTCTTTACATATTTTTATCTCCTTGCTTGAGAATTTAAGTCTAGTCAGATGCCTTGTAAATGTCAAGAGTATTCATCCACCACATACTATCGGAACACATCTAAACAAAGGATGCAAAAAATAAAGAATTATAACAATCCTGGAGATGATTCCAAGAATGGTTAATTTGGGACATGTGAAATCAACATGCTCACCATGAGAGAGAGAGAGAGAGAGAGAGAGAGAGAGAGAGGATCAGCTACCTGACTCAAAAGTTTGGGCTTGTCGTTTGTTGAAATTGTAACTTCATGCATTGCCCTACAACATATTGGAAAGCATTACAAAACAACATGAAACTGAATATTTGGAAACTCTCATAATCCACAAGAAAGCAACATGAAACTGAATATAGATTGGAGAAAAATTGTAGAATACATTTATATAAATATAATTAAAACGAAACATATGGTCCAAGG
>NW_023350847.1:0-282 GCF_001411555.2 Juglans regia
GCCCCGCTAGGCATGGGAAATAAGAGAAGAGAAAATAGTAACAATCGGGACAGTTGTTGAGGTCTCAACCCCTTGGGAGCCAAGCCAAACCAGCAAACAACCCATCGTCGGCCGAGAGCACGCGTAGGAATCTAGTGCTAAGAAGCTCCAAACACCATGCCACACTCACACCTCAAGGATGCCATGCACGAGGATCGAACCCCCACGAAGATCAACGCATCAAGAAGGAAACCGTATCAAGGTTCAACCCCATGGGAACAAGGCCATCAAGGTCCGGAAGCC
>NW_023350848.1:0-1171 GCF_001411555.2 Juglans regia
GCTTAGTTGGGCACTAAAAATCTCTCAACTCATCTCAACTCATCATTACAATTTTTTCAAATCCTAACATAAAATATAATAAACAATTCAACTTTTTCAAATTCTAAAATAATAATAATATTAAAAAATAATATTCTAACAATATTTTATCATCTCAACTCAACTCAACTCAACTCACTTCAACATCCAAACGTAGGCTATATTTGGGTAGCAAACATTCCTCAACACTTTTCAAGTATTTTCGTACTTTTGAAAATACTTTATATGCCAAATAACTTAAAATACTCTCAATAGAATCCAGAAACTCACTTCAATCTCTACTCATAATTATTCACAAACATTTTATAATACTTATCACTATTATATATAAATAAAAAATAAAATCACTATTAAATATATAAAAAAATCATTATAATATATAAATAAATAAAAATCACTATAATATATAAATAAAAAAATATTTATCACTATAATATATAAATAAAAAAAAATCGCTATAATATATAAATAAAAAATAAAATCATTATAATATATAAATAAAAAATAAAATCACTATAATATATAAATAAAAAATAAAATCATTATAATATTTATCACTATTAAATATAAATAAAAAATAAAATCACTAAAATATATAAATAAAAATAAAATCACTATTATATATAAAGTAAAAATAAACTACTATAATATTTATCACTATTATATATAAATTAAAATTAAAATCACTATAATATATAAATAAAAAAATAACATTACTATAATATTTATAACTATTATATATATAAATAAAATCATTATAATATTTATCACAATTATATATAAATTAAAAATAAAATCATTATACTATTTATCATTATTATATATAAAAGTAAAATAAAATCACTACAATATTTATTAATATTAAAAAATCATTATAATAAAATCATTATAATATTTATTACTAAAAATAAAATCTCTATAATATATATGGGACCCAAATATTTTTCAAATGCCTATTCAAAAGTCAACGACTCAATATACTTCATACATCCAAACAATTCAAAATACTCTCAATGGGACTTACAAACTCACTTCAATCTCTACTCATAACTATTCACAAACATTTTCAATACTTCTCAACACTTTTCAACACCCAAACATACCATTAGAAAAAAAAAAAAAAAAAAAAAAA
>NW_023350849.1:0-2333 GCF_001411555.2 Juglans regia
ATGCTTTCCAGTGTTTAAAAAAAAATCATTTTGCATGCTTTGGAAGTTCGGATTATGGTGTTATCAAATGAGTAATGTAGTCGTGAAATGCGTAAATGTCATACAGTCGTTTTGAAAAAGAGTGAGATATATTTATAAAAAATTAATTTCTTTTTATGTAGATCTCGTATTTATTCACTTTTTTTAAAACGACTGTACGACATTTACACACTCACAACTACAAGTATCATTTCTCTTGTCAAATAAAATTTCAAACCCAAATGTTCAGGACCTATCGAAACACGAGTGCATGATTTTTAGCTTATTTGATCCATAAAGGCCGTGACGTTTTGTGAATGAGAAACATTATTTTTAACTTAAATTTTATTATTTTCAGTCACATTCTTGATATTATACATGAATCTAGTTTGGGTATTGAAAATATATATTCTCAAAATATATCATTGTTATTCATTATTTTATTATTATTTTTTATCTACTTTTCATAATTATATATTTATTATTATTCAATATTTTATCATTATTTTTTTATTATTATTTACAGAATACGTGAGAATACATCACTACTCAAATGTAACCTAAGTGTATAAAAACATTTAAATAGTTAATATGAAATCAATTAAAACAAGTCGTATTGATCAATACGTATAATTAATGATTATGCATGACAAAATTGAAAATAAAAAATAAAAGCACTTTTAACTTTCGTACTTTATGGATTAAAAAGAGATGGAAGAATGAACGATGACCCATTTGAAAATAATCGATAAGTTCTTATTTGGGGTCGCAAAGTGTAAGAAGGAGAAGCTCATGAAAAAAAGGGAAGAAAAAAAGTTCAAAAGAAACAATTACAAATAAAGCTGGCTGTGAATATTGGAACCTAAGGCAGAGGGAAAAAGGAAAAAACAGTACTCATGGACCACCACCTTTATTTTTTTTGAGTAAATAAGTGTCAACCTTCGTTAAGAGATGACTTACAAAGTTGATTTGAAAAACAAATCAATTACAATCGTTAAAAAACTCTCCAGTACATTTTCGTAACTGACATGGTCTAGTCTAGACAATAAATTTCTAAAGATCTAAATCTTTAAAGAAAATACCCCTGTCCACGATAGAGGTTGGACCACCACCTTTATAATAAACACTAAAGTCACGGAAAAAGGAAGAAAAAGGATTGCTTTCCTTAACTTTAGCATGGGCATGAAAACCCTAGAGTTAGATATCTTGAGCAAGCAGCCATCTTTCTAGTATGAAATGGAGGTGAATTAAGTGAAAAATTATAAACATACAATTCTTTTAATAATTATTTATATAATTATATTTTAAATTAATGACTTTTTGTAAAATAACTTAATTATAAAATATCATTAATTTATTAAAATACTATTATTTAATTGTTGTGTAAATGATTTTGAAAAGAGACTCTACAAAATAAACCTACAAACTGATATAGTCTTATATGATACGTTAGATTTACTTTATAATAAAAGTAACTTTACAAACTAATGTGACTTGATGCAGTATGTTAGATTGTAAAATTAATTTTATTATAAAGTTGATCTAACATATCACGTCAGTTTATAAATTTATTTTTATAAAATCTCTATATGGTTGTAACATTTCTCTTATAGAAAAAACATTGTATTTCTCATTAATCAATCTACACATCGATGGAGAAAAAGATAAAGTTATTTTCTAAAAATTGGTTTTTTTTTTCAATGCGTGGAAAATGATAAGAGAGAATTGGTAATGGTCTAGCCATTACCAAGTCTAAATTTTGGCTAGAACTTCAAGTTTTGGCTATAGCATTAATTTTTAGTTAGGTGAATTCACATTAGACTAGTCATCTTAAAGTCAAAAAAATAATATAAATATATTATTATATTTTAATAATATTTTATAATTTTTTTTAATATTTTATAAAAACACTCTATATATTAATTAATAATATAACATACGCTTCGAATGTGTATATATTCTCTCGCCCTCAATATAATATACACACTGAAATTAAGATAGTACCCTGACAAGAACAAGACAAAGGAAATAAAATATTTTGCTAGCTGTAGCTCAAAACAAGACACTAGAATTTAGAATAAAATACTCATTTAGCTATTAACAGAAACTCGCCAAAAACATCTCATCTCATCTCATCTCACCTCATCATTATAATTTTTCTAAATCCTCACACAAAATAAAATAAACAATTCAACTTTTTCAAATCCCAAAACAACAATAATATTAAAAAATATATTTTAATAATATTTTATTCAACTTTTTAATTTTAATCTCAACTCATCTCATCTCATCTCTGAAAACAAACGGTCTCTTGT
>NW_023350850.1:0-1395 GCF_001411555.2 Juglans regia
AAAAAGCCTAATATTATTCTTTTAAAAAATATACAAGAAAAAATATTAGATAATAAAATATAAAAAATTGTAAAAAAAAAAACAAAAAACAAATTGTTGACCGATTGTTGGGATTAAGTCGATTTAGAAGTGAATTTTTTTTAAAGAGGCCGTCAAACCTCAAATTTTATTGATAATCCTCGCTGTTGGCAAACGAATACCATATTCATAATAAAAAGTTTTGTGAGTCACAAAAATCTTAAAACCAAAAATCTTATAAAAATCTAGCTATAGTGTGTTGATCACTTGATTACAACGATTCCAACCAAGGTTTTCTAAAAAAGTTGTATAATACTATTTTTAATTTTTTCTCCATATTTCTTAAATTTCATTTTTAGGTTTTGATGTATTAATTTATTATTTAAATAGTTTTAAACTTTTTTATAATAGTTTTAACTTTATATACTTGTAGAAAAATTTTATTCATTATCTCTATACACCACACACCACACCTTTTTTCATTATTTTTATTTTTTTCTCTTACCAAATGTGTTATATATAGATGATAAGTAGAAAAATTCAATAAGTTTAAGAATAATAAAATAAAATAAAAATTTTTAAAATAAAAAAATATAATGTGTAGGAATGATGAGTAGCAAAGTTCATATTTGTATTATTAGCGTTGTTCATGTGGGCCAATTTGTTTCTAGCTTGCCCGGGTTTTATCCGAGCAGATAACTGGATTACCCATCCACCCATATTTGAGAGACGGGTACCGGGTTTAAGATCCTATACATGCAATCTTGGTTTAAGATCTATACCTGCAATTCAGGATTTTTTTTTTAAAATTAAGTTATATCCAACCTAGGTACAATCCGGGTACCATGATGATGATGATATAATGTGGATTTTTTTTTTGCAAAGTTAGTCAACCCGGCCGAGTACCCAAGTTCCAAGTTTCAAAATCTTTATTTTTTCAAGTACTGGCCCAGTCTATGACCCAGGTTAACTCGGATGGGTACCTGGCCAGGCTGCATTACACAGGTGAACAGTCTTATGTATTATATATATATATATATTGTAAATTTGCAATCCTTGTTATAGTCGATTAAGCCTCGTTACAAGAAAAACACTGACATGTAAATCGGTTATTTGTTACGAAAATGCTTATTTTGTATCAAAATAAGTATATTTTTATTATAAATAAGAAAATACTATTCTTATTCTATCATTATGATTCTTTATTTTTATTTATTTTTTTACTTAGTGATTAAAAAAGTATTTTTTAATAATATTGTGATTTTTTTAATTTTATAAAAAATATTAAAAAATACATATAAAAAAATAAATAAATTTTTTTTTTTTTACCTTATTGTAACTTTCAGCGAAAGTTAAGAGCGATGGACGGAGCAATGG